>NW_015176490.1:208655-227775 GCF_001447785.1 Gekko japonicus | reverse complement strand
TGCCTGGCGTGATGACATCACCTCCGGGTGACGTCATCATGCCGGGCACGTCGCCGGGGGGATGCTCTAGCATTCAGCCTGAAAACTCTATGGCAAGAGTTGCAACGAGGTAAGAGACCCGGCAACCCTATAGGGGCTGCCAGAAGTCACCATGACTTCCAGGCTCACAAGCACACACACACACACAGAAAATATTCACCAAAAAGAAAATAAATGCTACTAGATCCAGCTAGAGACAATAGGATCGTCCAGTCTCCCCCCCGCCCCAAGCAGGGAACAGAGATTTGGAGGTATTAAAGGATAGAAGGACTTCAGGAAGAAACTTCTGAAGACTTCAGGGAAATTTTCTTTGACCCAGCCTGACCTGGCCCTTTTAATTCTTCTCCCACGGCCACTTCCAGCAGCAGCAGAGAACAAGACCTGAGAGTGGGGGATTCCCTCTCCCACTGGGAGCATGTCAATTCTAGCAAGAAGCAGCAATGAAAGCTGTTGTATGTTTCATTTCCCCCTCCTTGGCCCCATATTGGCCCATGCTGTAAACCCCAACAAAAGGTTGCCAGGTGCCTTCCTCCTGCTGGCGGGGGGATTTGGGGGGCATTTTGGGGGTGGGCAGGGACATCAGTGATGGGCTGATGTCAGAAGTGACATCATCACGTTGGCAATGCTCTCCTTTTTGGGCAAAACTCTGGGAAAAATGGCTACAACCCATAGAGTTTTGCCCAAAATGTAGAGCATCCCCCCCCCTCTGTTGCCAGTGTGATGACAATGTGATGCCAATGCGATGACATCACTTCTGGAAGTGACATCATCACGTTGGCAACGCTCTACTTTTTGGGCAAAACTCTATGGTAAAAATGGCTACAAACCATAGAGTTTTGTCCAAAATGTAGAGGATCCCCCCCCCGTCGCCAGTGTGATGACAATGTGATGCCAGTGTGTCACCGATGATGCACCGGGACGTCTGTTTAGGGGTGGGGTTCCCCTCGCGGATCCTCCACCACCCCCACCCCCACCAGGCAGATGGCAACCCTAACCCAACAGCTTGTCTATGAGCTGATCAGTCGTTGGGAAAGGGAGAAACTTGTCTGGGGGCAGACATGTCAGATATCCCTTGGCGTGTTGCTCGCTGCCCGGGTAACTCTTACTTTCCCCCTTTTATTAAAACATCATTTTTAAAATGCAGCTCGCTAATGGATGCTATATCATCGCTTTGGCCTGGCCACAGTAGCGAATTCTCTCCTTGTGAATGCTGTCTTCTCTTCCTCCCCGATCATGGAAGGGAGGGGGCAGGATTCAGCCAACTTTCCCTGCCCTGCCTGTTTCTGCAGCTCTGACCCTCCCCCCCCGCCCGTCCGTTATGAATGTGTCATTTAAAAAATTACAGCTTGCAAATGAATAGACATAAAAGACATTTCCAGTGGCCATCAGTGACATAATTGGCAGAAATTGCCTTTTCTCCCTTTGCCCATTATCGTTTGCTGACCCATCCTTGGATTTTAAAAGTTAATGAACATTGACCGTTCATCCTTAAAACTGCTTGCAGTACAAATTCAGCCTGATTGCTGAGCAGAAAGGCAAAAGGAGCGGGCAAGGAGGGCGTCTGCCTGGGGGTGGGATTCAGAAGTGGCCGGGTAGTCAAGTGGTCAGCGTGAGAACCCTCCCCAGATCCCTCGAATCTGCTGTGCCTACAGAGACATCTTAGGCGGTGTTATGCTGCTAGACTTCGATGGGCTTAGGAAGGCTTGACTCTGTTCCGGACGGGCCTTGGAAGAATTGTCACTGCCCGTCTTCCAGGAGGATCCGGAACATAAGCACCATGCCATTGTTTGATCGGACCCAGGGGTCATTTAGTAGAAAAAGAGGTGCAGGAGCTCATTAGCATAACTCATTAGCATAACTTATTTGCATACGCCACACCCCCTGACATCACCGGAAGTGCGTCAGAAGGCAACACCCACCGCTCAGGCTCCACTGGACTGTTTTGGATTGCTAGCTATGGGGGGAACGCGCAGATCTGCCTTCGCAGAGGAGGGAGAGCTTGTACCTGAAGGCAGGTCGGGGGGGGGGGGCTCTGCAACTTACCTGGCTGCTTCTTGTTCCTCGTGGCCCGACTGAGGGCTGCTTGGAGCAGGGGGCGGGGCTTGTTGCATGTGCCCGCCCCCTGGGCTCCTTACTGCCGGAGGTCCGCTCCTGTGCGCTCCCGCAGGAAATGACCCCTGATCGGACCACATGTTCCCTCTGGTCCTGTATTCCGTCTCCCGACAGTGGTCAGCCAGACTCACAACCAGGACTCAGCGGTGACAGCCATCCCCAGTGTTTGTCTCCTGGAGTCCACTGCCTCTGGATATGGAAGTCAGTTTTACGCCGTCCTGGCAAAAATGAGAAATACTGGTAGACTTCTACTTTGTAGGGTTGCCAATCTCCAGGTGGCAGCTGGCAGCCAGTCGGAATACCGAGAAGGACTAGAGGAGCCAGACGGGAGGGGGAGGGAGGGAGAAGAGGCCGTGACGCTGTCGGCTCAGCCAGATAGGGTCCGAACCTTTAGAGAAAGAGAGACTGGAGGGGTCATGTCCAAGGCTCTCTCTAAGCTGTGGAGTCTTGTGAGCAAAAATTCTACTTTGTGAGCGACTGGCATTAAAGTTGTGAGCAGTTGATTTGGCTACTGCATAAATCAGTTTGCTCTGGAGCCATCCTGCCTGAGCTGTGACAAAAATGTGTGAGCCGGAGGCTAAAAAACTGTGAGCTAGCTCACACTAACTCAGCTTAGAGGGAACACTGGTCGTGTCTCAGAGTTTTCCTTGTGTGTAAGCAGGCTAAACCAGTGGAATGTGTGAAGATGGGGTTTGCGTCTCTAGAGCATGAGTTGGGAGAGGATCTCTCTCAGTTTTTCCTCTTGTGTAAACAGGCTAAACCAGTGGAATGTGTGAAGATGGGGTTTGCGTCTCTAGAGCATGAGTTGGGAGAGGATCTCTCTTTCTCTCTCTCCCCCCTTTGGGAGTCTTCGAACCTATCTTTGGTGATGAAGCAGGCTGACGGAGAGACTGTATCTGTTCCAAAGCCCCAATTCCTCAGGGAAAATAGTGAAACATTTGTGGTTCCTGAAAGGAGCTCGCATGTACACTGGAAGAACGCTGAGGCTGAAGGAAGGCCAGTATTCCCCATAAAAGAATACAAACGTTGGCTGCTAACTGCTCTCTCGTCTCCTAAATTATCAGCTGTGTTAACCCCTGTAAGTCGTTTCTGTCCTGTTTTCTGAGTTGCCTTATCCCTGTTCTAGTTCACAAAAGCTTAAAGGTAAAGGTTCCCTTGCTCAGAAGCCAGTCGAGTCCGACTCTAGGGTTGCGGTGCTCATCTCTGTTTCAAAGCCGAAGAGCCAGCGCTGTCCGAAGATGTTTCCGTGGTCATGTGGCCGGCATGACTAAACACTAAGGTGCACGGAACGCTGTTCCCTTCCCACCGAAGTGGTACCTATTTATCTACTTGCAATTTCTTGCTTTCAAACTGCTAGGTTGGCAGGAGCTGGAACCAGAGACGGGAGCTCACTCCGTCATGCGGCACACACACAAAAAAGCTCATGCTTGGGTAAAACCTTGTTCCTCTGTAAGGAGCCCGAAGACTCCTGCCATAGTTCTCTTGTCTGGTCAGCTGCCTTGGGTCGCAGAGGGAGTAAGTCTCCCTCAGTTCGTCTTTTGGAACCGTGATGCATAATGCATCAGGGTATGGGCTTAGCCTCGAACGTGTCTGGGGCCTATGGATCAGCTCCCAACACCCCTCACCACCTCCCCTGTTTCTAACCACACCAGCCCTCAGGCACGCCGTAGTAGTGATGCCCCCCCTCACTCTTTTTACTAATGAAACCCCAAATGGAACTTCCTGACTTTTCAAACAGTTGCATCTTGCCGACTTGCAAGTCGCATATCAGCCCCCTTGTTCTCCTGGATAAGGTTTGCCAGGTCCCCCAATGACCACCAGCAGGGGATTTGGGTGGTGGTGGTATGGTGGCAGGATCCAGGCTGGGAAACTCCTGGAGATTTGGGGATGGAGTTGGGGAGAACAGGGACCTCAGTGGGATAAAAGGTAAAGGTTTCCCTTGCACGAAAGCCAGTCGAATCCGACTCTAGGGTTGCGGTGCTCATCTCCGTTTCAAAGCCGAAGAGCCAGCGCTGTCCGAAGACGTTTCCGTGGTCATGTGGCCACTAAACACCAAGGCGCATGGAACGCTGTTACCCTTCCACCGAAGTGGTACCTATTTATCGACTTGCAATTTCTTGCTTTCAAACTGCTAGGTTGGCAGGAGCTGGAACTAGAGACGGGAGCTCACTCCGTCATGCGGCACACTCGGGTCTCGAACTGCTGAACTACCGACCTTCCACAGCCTGCAGTTCAGCGTCTTACAATGCTGTATATTCCACCCTCCAAAGCACCCGTTTTCTCCAGGGGAACTGATCTCTGTAGCCTGGAGATGAGCTGGATCCCCAGGTCCCACCTGGAGGCTGGCCTCCCTATACTGGATTGTGGCCCACGGTTTATCAATTGCCTTGTGTCTTGTGTCACAGAATATAACTTTCTCTCTTCCTCTTGGTTTTTTATTAGCACATTTTCTGCTCATCTTTTTTACAAGCCGCTTTCCTTTTTCGAGGACAGAACCGTACGCCTTGCCAAGCTACCGATGGCGTCGGCTGCGGTATAAAAGGGAAATGCACCTATCCTTCTTTTAAGCTCTTTTTGATGTTTGCTGTTTAGGCGACGATTCTGACGCTGACCTTGACAGCAGGGAAGAGGAGCGAGAAAAGGCACCTAAGAGGCCACGGCTACAGAGAACGGAGAAGAGCCTTTTGGCAAAGGAAGCAGACCAGGTCTCGGGACCCAAGAACCCCATTATAAGTGTGGTTTTGACAGCCCACGAAGCTATTCCAGGTAACCGTAACGGAACAGAGCCAGAGTGATTTTATTTTAGAAAGTAAATCGAGTAAAATGAGCACCTCCAAGTGCTTCCCGTCATTTCTAGATCCAAATTTTTCCGTAATTTCCAAGAGAGCCAGTTTGGTGTAGTGGTTAAGAGCGCGGACTCTGATCTGGGAGAACCGGGTTTGATGCCCCACTCCTCCACTTGCACCTGGCTAGATGACCTTGGGCAAGCCGTAGTTCTGATAAGTTAGTAAAACAGTAAATCACCGTGTACAATTAAACAATATTTGTTGGTTTTTATATGCAATGTTTAGTATTCAATTATTAACAAAATAACAACAAAGACTGAGGGAAGCTTAGCCAGTTATTATATGCTGTAGACCCAGTCACATTAGAGCTTGCTATAGGAGCTCCCCAGTCACCAGAATCTAAGCGCGGTAGCGTACATCAAAAAATTGTATAAGAATTAGCATTTTGAAATATGGCTTTTGTAGCACTTCATTCTAATGAAGAAATAATTACAGACTGACAAACCTGAAGAAGGACACGTAAACGGATAGTGTACTAGAACTCCGTCGTTTGTCTGTAACTAGTACTGTATTACTCTATGTACTGCTAAGCTCTATATTGCATATTGTAGTGTTATTGTTGTAATTTTGTTAATAATTGAATTCTAAACATTGCATATAAAACCCAACAAATATTGTTTAATTGTACACGGTGATTTACTGTTTTACTAGCTATTATACACCGTGGTCCTGTTTGTTGTAGTTCTGATAAGAGCTGTCCTTGAAAGAGCAGTCCTCGAGAGAGCTCTCTCAGCCCCACCTGCCTCACAGGGTGTCTGTTGTGGGGAGGGGAAGGGAAAGGAGTTTGTAAGCCACTCTGAGACTCCGAGTGAAGGGCCAGGTATAAATCCTGTCTCCTCCTCCTCCTCTTCCTTCTTCTATGTCCTGTTCTTCTCTGCACCTTGGTCATGTGTGTTTTGCTCTTGTGTAGCCACGTGGTGATGGAAAGGGCCATCAAGTTGCAGCCGACCTCACAGGGTTTTCAAGGCAAGAGGTGAGCAGAGGTGGTTTTTCCATGCCCTGCCTCTGCGAAGCAAGCCTTGATTTCCGTGGTGGTCTCTCATCCAAGTACTGACTGGGTCTGAACCTGCTTAGGTTCTGAGATCTGGCAAGATCGGGCTGGCCTGGCCCATCCAGATCAGGGAATACCCACATAGCCAAGACGCTTTGCGGTCTGCTTTGCTGAGACCAGACTTCAAACTGCATAATCTGTTTTTGAGCACTGAAGAGCAGACTCTGGTGCGTTTCTGGCTTCCTGTTTCCAGAAAACAGGAGATGGGAAATTTAAGCTTGTGTGAAAGGTGGATGCATTTATAATGCAGAATCCCATCATATTTGGGATTTGTTAGGACTTTGACATGAAAATCAGTAAAGAAATACGAGCAGCTGTTTTTTTTCTCCCCTCAGCCAATTAAGATTTAGTGTGCTGATCGTAAAAACTTCCCTCTCTCAATTTAAAAAGAATTATTTTACCTAGCCTCTCTTCTTAAGGTTCAGTAGAGTAAGAACATAAGAAGAGCCCTGCTGGATCAGACCAAGAGTCCATCTAATCCATCTTCCTGTCTCACACAGTGGCTAGCCAGCTCCTCTGGGCAGCCAACAACAGGGTATTGAGGCCAAGGCCTTCCCCTAATAAGAACGTCAGAAGAGCTCTGCTGGATCAGACTGGTTGTCAATCTAGTCCAGCATCCTGTCTCACACAGTGGCCAGCCAGTTCCTCTGGAGGGCCAACCACAGGGCAGAGAGGCCGAGGCCTTCATGAGAAGAGCCCTGCTGGATCAGACTGATAGTCCATCTGATCCAGCATCCTGTCTCACACAGTGGCCAACCTGCTCCTCTGGAGGTTCCAACAACAGGGCATAGAGGCTGCAGTCTTCCCCTGGTGTTGCCTTCTGGCATTGAGATTAGTGCCTCTGAATTTGGAGGTACTAGATGTCTTTTTTTATTTAAAAAATGGAAATAATGAAAGAACCACAGCTGCCAACTTGAAGAGCAGAAAGGAGACAAAGTTGTGTGTGACGCTATAATAATACTCAAAACATTTACACAAATATATCTGTCTGTACTTTAACAGCACAAAAAATGTAATAAAGTACAGAATACAAAAATTGAAGAAGGTCCAAATGAAACGTTGAAGTTACGAATGCCTACCTGACATTCACTCTGAGATATATGCCTTATATATTTATTGCTTTATGGAGAATATGGAGTATTGATTTTCCAACCTTGACAAGTCTTGACAGACTTTAGGAAAGAAATGATGAAGACCTTGGAAATGAAAGCATTACCTGGAGACTTCATTAGAATAAGATTACTTTTGGACCTGCCTCAATTTTTGTATTCTGTACTTAGATAACCTTATTAAATTTTGTGTGCTGTTAAAGTATAGACAGATAGGTTTGTGCAAATGTTTTGAGTATTATTATAGCATCACACACAGCTTAGTTTCCTTTCTTTAAAAAAATGGCAGGCAATGTTCCATTACTGCAATACAGTACAATGGTAGCATCATGTAAAATATAGTCTGTGTATCACAGTTGAATCCTGCCATCTCTCCAAGGAGCTCAGGATCTCTTCCTAAGCTTACCCCAGATGCAGCGGTGTGAACATCTGTCACAATGCACCTTCTTGTGCTCACTGATGGTCATAGAATCATGGAATCACAGAGCTGGAAGAGGCCATACAGGCCATTTAGTCTAACCCCCTGCTCAGTGCAGGATCAGCCTACAGTATCCCTGACAGGTGTTTGTCCAGACGCTGTTTAAAGACTGCCAGGGAGGGGGAGCTCACCACCTCTCTAGGCAGGTGGTTCCACTGTTGCACAACTCTTACTGTAAAGAAGTTTGTCCTAAGATCCAGCCGGTACCTTTCTGCCCTTAATTTAAACCCATTTTTGCGAGTCCTCTCCTCTGCTGCCAACAGGAACAGCTCCCTGCCCTCCTCCAAGGGACAGCCCTTCAGATACTTCAAGAGAGCCATCCTGTCCCCCCTCAACCTCCTCTTCTCCAGACTGAACATTCCCAAGTCTCTCAGCCTTTCCTCATAGGGCTTGGTCTCCGGGCCCCCGATCCTCCTCGTCGCTCTCCTCTGCACGCGCTCCATTCTGTCCACATCCTTTTTGAAGTGAGGCCTTCAGAACTACATACAATACTCCAGGTGCGGCCTGACCAATGCAGTGTACAGCGGGACTATGACATCTTGCGATTTGGATGTTATGCCTCTGTTGATACACCCCAAGACTGCATTAGCCTTTTTTGTCGCCGCATCACACTGGCGGCTCCTATTTAACTTTCGGACCACCCCTACCCTAAGGTCTTGTTCACACACACAGTATGCATGTATCCTCATTTTTGTTTCCCAGATGGAGAACTCGGCACTTATCCTTGTTGAATTGCCTCTTGTTCACATCCGCCCACTTCCCCAGCGTGTTCGGATCTCGTTGAATTGTACCTCTGTCTTCTGGTGTGTCGGTCCCCAGAATCCAGTGGTCAGCATGGGTGTCGCAGGGCGACATCGTGTCACAGTCAGAGTCCTCCTTCAGGAACTTTAATCGGAAGGCAGAAGGGGAGGCCGGGCTGGGAGTGGAAAGACGCCAGCAGCATGACAGAGGTAAAAGGTAAAGGTAACGGTTCCCTCGCTCGAAAGCCAGTCGAGTCCGACTCTAGGGTTGCGGTGCTCATCTCCGTTTCAAAGCCGAAGAGCCAGCGCTGTCTAAAGACGTTTCCGTGGTCATGTGGCCGGCATGACTAAACACCAAGGAGCACGGAACGCTGTTCCCTTCCCACCGAAGTGGTACCTATTTATCTACTTGCAATTTCTTGCTTTCGAACTGCTAGGTGGGCAGGAGCTGGAACTAGAGACGGGAGCTCACTCCGTCATGCGACACACTCGGGTCTCGAACTGCCGAACTACCGACCTTCCACAGCCTGCAGTTCAGCGTCTTAACCACTTGAGCCACCGCAGCTCCAAGCATGACAGGAGCAGTAGATAAATAATCAAAAGGCTTGGGGGCCAGCGAGGGAGAGGCCGTGCTCGGTGAACATAACAAGAGCCCTGCTGGTTCAGACTCAGCGGCCCATCCAGCCCAGCATCCTGTCCACGTCGCTCTGGAGGGCCAACAACAGGGCATAGAGGCCGAGGCCTTCCCTTGATGTTGCCTCCTGGTAGGACAAGAGCTTCTTCCCACAGCCCTTGGTGCATCATAAGAACACAAGAGACGCCAATGTTGGATCAGGCCAATGGCCCATCCAGTCCAACACTCTGTGTCACACAGTGGCCAGAAATACCAGGTGCCATCAGGAGGTCCACCAGTGGGGCCAGGACACTAGAGGCCCTCCCACTGTTGCCCCCACCCCCAAGCACCAAGATGACAGAGCATCCCTTGCCCCAGAGCCCCTATCTATACCTTTGTCACGCAGTGTCGTGCAGTGTGCATCACTGGGTCAGCTTTCAGCCAAATATTTTTTTTATATTTTTTATTTAACATTCGACTTTATATCCTGCTCAAACCCCCTGTCTAGGGGGTCTCTGAGCGGCTTACAGGTCGGTGCTAGTCACCATTTTATTCCCTAACTAGGGCGACATATTTGTACGGGGTGGGGTGACCTACCGGCACCCCTATGGTGGTGGTTGGTGGTGTTCTTCTTCTTCTTCTTTTTTTTCTGTTGGCTCAGGTATTGGCGGTTTTTCTGGCGGGGTGCTTTCTTCGGCACTTTGGTGGTAACTCTCTCTCTTGAGGCGTGCGACTCCCGCCTCTTTCCGGCCCCAGCAACGTCCTTTCCGGCTCCGCTGTGCCGGCGCTCGACATCATCGCGTGCCCTTTCCTCGACGGCGGTCACTCGATGTTTCATCTCCCAGCCACTAGGGATCGCTCCTCCAGTCGCGCCCGCTTGCCACCGATCCAAATTGCACCCTGCTAAGATCCCACTGCAGTAAATCACATTCACACAGTTCTTGTGGTTAACTATGTACACTGACTTATTTCCATATATACCGCTCTCTCCGTCAAAGTGCTCCGCCATACGCTCATACAAAAAGAAGGGAATATAATGTACAGACTACATACACTTATATACACTGACCAGCCAATCAGCGAACTGCTGAGTCACTGTGAGATAACGCAGCTTAGCTCCAGTCAGAACCGGTTTGTGCTGGTTCTCCAGATTGTCAGACACCTGTCAATTAGATTGGCATGATCACACATACTGAAGACTTATACCTGCCAACAACCTTGTGGCTAATAGCCACTGATGGACCTCTGCTCCATATGCTTATCTAATTCCCTTTTGAAGCCGTCCATGCTTGTAGCCGCCACCACTTCCTGTGGCAGTGAATCCCAAGTGTTAATCACTCTTTGGGTGAAGAAGGACTTCCTTTTATCCATTCTAACCTGACCGCTCAGCAATTTCATGGAGTGCCCACGAGTTCTTGTATTGTGAGAAAGGGAGAAAAGTACCTCTTTCTCTACCTGCTCTATCCCACGCATAATCTTATAAACCTCAATCATGTCACCCCTCAGCTGTCGTCAGAGGTGAGGGGAGTGTCTTCCCCCAGTGCCCCCATCTACATGCAACACTGAATCTCCAGCTGATGTTTTGATGTTCCGTATTCCAAGTCAGTGGAAGCAGGAGCTAGGAGTAACCTGGGCCCCTCAGCTTTCGCAAGTCTTGTTGTATATTTCATAGAGCAAGTGCAGTGTCTGTCTCTCTCACCCACATTTGCTTCTTTTTGATGTATCTGGGGACCTTAGGTGATTCTTTGATGTATCTGGAGACCTTAGGTGACTCTTTGATGTATCTGGAGACCTTAGGTGACTCTTTGATGTATCTGGAGACCTTAGGCGACTCCACCATGGTATCCCATGATGACACTTCTTAAGTAACTCCCTTTCCAGAAAGTTTTTACCAGATGGGGAGGGAGGATAATACTTTATGCAGTTTGCTATCGGCCTATACGATGTATTTTCCTTCCTTTCATGACACTAGTTCTTTGGTAAATTGAACAGAAAAGCAGGTTCACATTTTATTTTATGTTTAAGCTACGGGGTTTTTATTATGCCCTAATGCAGAGTGGCAGGATTTCATCCGAGCAGCATGCGCTTCAACAGTATCCCCTTATTTTTTTCACGTGTTTCGTAATAGAACACTCACAGAAGAGGCCGTGTATGCTTTTTATCAATTAGAGGAATGGAGGGGGGCAAAATCCTGAGCATTAGGAGATTTTTTTCCCCCAGGATAATGAGTGGGGCGTCCTGTACAGACAGTAGTCCCTCTTGTTATTATTTTAGATATAACCTTGGGAAAGTTTCATGTCAACAATTTGATACACTTTTATCCTGTGTGTCACGGGCTGGGGTTCCAGTCAAAGGGAGTCCGGAACAGGCCAAGAAGACAGTGCAAAGTCCAAAAAGCCAAGCCGGGGTCAGGAGCCAGGAACACAGAGCCAAGTCCAAAGCCAGGGGGTCTGAAGGTCTAGGTGCAAGAGCCAAGCTGGAGTGGATGCTAGTAGCACGAAGCTGACTTGTTGCTTCCATGAAGGGTACTGCCCAGAGTGTGGAGTTAAATGCTGCTACCAATTAGCCAGCTCCTGTTAGAACTCTGGGCTGGCTGAGTGTCTCCCTTGTAGCCTGGCCTCTCTTGGCCTGGTTGCTAAGTTTTGCCACAGTCGCTTCCTTAAACGAGTCACACATGGGGGTGAGTCAGAAGGACTTTCAGCTTGCAGTTCTTCCTTCTTATCTGAGCCAGGTGTGAAGACAGCTTTTACAGGCGCTTGCCAGCTGTCCTCCTCTGCTGCTTCAGAGGGGCCAGCTGTGGTTTCTGCAGGCTCTGTCAGCTCGTCCTCATCCATGCCCATGACACTGTGCTATTTGGTGGTAGGTTCATGGCCATTCTTTATCATGTTTGTAGCACTGCAGGACCACAGCCAGTTTCTTTTCAGTAGGGGGGCAGATGTTATCCCAATTTTCAAAAAAGGGAGGAGGGTTGACCCAGGAAACTACAGGCTAGTCAGTCTGACCTCTGTCCCAGGGAAGATACTGGAGCAGATTTTAAACATTTGTCATGGACACTGTAGGCTGATCCTGCATTGGTAAGGGGTTGGACTAGATGGCCTGTATGGCCCCTTCCAACTCTGTGATTTCTAGGATTCTAGGTTTGGTTGCATCTAATTTTTCCAGTGCAAAGAAGTCAGATAACACGTCTTGGCTTTTTATTAAACCGAACGTAATGCTTATAAAAGGTGGTGAATTGACAGCTTTGGCTGATGTGAAAAGCAGAGTTTAATCCACAAAATAAGCCATTGGCATTTATTTTGGAATTATCTGTCCCAATTGATAATTCCTCAATTTAAGAGCCCAAAGAGGCTGGACTTCTGTGTTTGGGTGTGCACCCAAGTCTGCTACAAGGTATCCTTGGACTGAGGCCATGCCAGTTTGGTGAAAGGCGAATTTATATTATTCTGTTTTTACAGCAGGTCAGAAATAACAAAGCGGCAAATGTGTATCTCAGACTAACCCCTTTGGGCCAGTTGCCACATAACTATAGTCAAGAAAGCTAACACTTGGGCAGAAAAACTCCCTTAAAGGAGACCAGTTTCTTGACACAGAGTTAGAAGGGATCCTAGAGGTCACCTACTCCAACCCCCTTGCTCAGTATGGGAATTAGTCAACCACAGCACCCCACTCTGCTTAAAGGAGTGCACGCCTTTAAAAATGTTTTAAAATGACTGAAAAAAGCATTTACAGGAGAAATTCTTGTGGGGCAGTGCCTTTAAGAAAGGGGGCAGAGCCCCACCATAGCTATGGGCCTGCCCACCTGAAACAGCCCAACAGAATTAACACCTTTTTGAGCCCATAAAAGGGTGTAACTCAGCTCAGGTTTGCAGTGATATAGTCCTGGATTTGCAAGAAACCCCAGCCTCAATGCAGGATATTCAGAACAAGAGCACTCTCCGCAGTTGGCTGTAGAATGTGTACTTAAAGAACTCTATGCGAGGAAGACCCCACCACACTCCTAAATAACTGGGTCATCTGGATATCTTGCAGAGCAGAAAATGCTTCAGGTTCCTCATGTCTTCTGCCAAGCTTTTATCCAGCAGTTCAGCATCCCCTCTGAGCTCCTGCTAGCGCCATCCTCTTGCAATGTGGTTGTACTTCACGCGATCTCATCCTGCATCCATTTTTTTATAAAAAGCTCTCTTTTGTATTGTTCATTGAACAATAAAGAAAAGGGGAGCATCGCTTCCCAGTTTCCTCCCCGCCTGTCTTCCTGCTCCCCGTTTCGTTCCAAACATTTCACCCACGAACAGGGTTGGGGGAGGGGGTTGGGGGGGTGCCATATGGGCACATTCTCCCTGCTGTCACCCACAGCTCGGGGGAGTGGTTGGCGCCAATGCTCCCTCTAAGCCGTGGAGTCCTGTGAGCAAAAATTCTACTTTGTGAGCGACTGGCATTAAACCTGTGAGCGAGCGATTTGGCTACCGCATAAATCAGTTTGCTTTGGAGCCCTCCTTCCTGAACTAAGACAAAAATGTGTGAGCCGGAGGCTAAAAAACTGTGAGCTAGCTCACACTAACTCAGCACAGAGGGAACATTGGTTGGTGCATCCTTTGCAAGTAAGCAAAGCTAATGGGCGTAACCTGGTCCTTTCATGGGGGCAGCCCAGGAACCCACCCTTGCCTGCCCTTTGACCCAAGTCCTAGCGGCTCAGGCAGAAAGCAGTGTAGCTTGATCCCAGCCATTAATGATAGTTAGCCATGTCGGTCTGCAATAGAACTCTAGATTCGAGTCCAGTAGCACCTTGGAGGACAACAAGATTCGGGGAGGGGGAGTAGGGTTGCCAGCTCCGGGTTGGGAAATACCTGGAGATTAGGGGGGTGGAGCCTGAGGAGGGTGGGGTTAGGGGCGGAGCTTCAGTGGGGGTATAATGCCATAGGGTCCACTTCCAAAGCAGCTATTTTCTCCAGGTGAAATGATCTCTGTCGCCTGGAGATCAGTTGTAAGAAAAAGAAGGAGAAGAGATTGGATTTATACCCCGCCCTTCACTCGGAGTCTCAGAGCGGCTTACAGTCTCCTTTCCCTTCCCCTCCCTACAACAGACACCCTGTGAGGTAGGTGGGGCGGAGAGAGCTCTTTCGAGGACTGCTCTTGAGAGAACAGCTCCGAGAGAACTGTGACTGACCCAAGGTCACCCAGCAGCTGCATGCAGAGGAGTGGGGAATCAAACCAGGGTAGAGTCCCCGCCGCTCTTAACCGCTACACCAGATCTCCAGCCACCGTCCGGAGGATGGCAACCCCGGGTATAAACTCTTGAGAGCCGAAGCTCCCTTCATCGGATACAACGTATCCGATGGAGGGGAGTTTGACTCTCAAACGTTCATACCCCCGGATTTCGCTGGTCTCTAAGGTGCCGCTGGCCTCAAAGCCTAGCTGTTCACCATTAATGAGTACATTTATCCTTAAAAAGGTGCGTGCAGCGTTTTTTATATATATGCTTTGTAAGCATATATATATGCTTACAAAGAAAAGCAGAAGGAACAAAAAAGGAGGAGGGGCCTGCACACAAACAGGGGGAGAGGCGCCCCCCCCCCCTGGCCGCTTCTAGCTTCATGGTGAGCTTTATCTTGCTTTGCCAGCTATATTTTCCCTCTGTGTGCGTGTCACGGCGCATTCATAATTGTCCTGTTTATTCCATTTGATGAGCCATTTCTTTCGGTATCAAGGAAAGCAAACCGCCGTGGCCTTTCTCGATAAGCCCCCGATGCCATAAATTGAAATGTGAGGCAGCGTTGATATAATCCATCAGGAGCAAAAGAAAGAAAGCTTTTAAACTTAAACGAACCTGTTGCCAGCGAAGCCAGGTGAGCGCTTACTTAGGGTAGAAACGCACCGTCATCTCGGCAAATGTGTGTTCCCTAATCCGATGTCTGCAGCAGGCGATGGTGGGGTGGCTTAGCGTCCTGCAAAGGGAAATGAGCTCTGATCTGGGAGTCCCCCGGTCCGAATCGTGCCTCTGCCAGGGACTCACCAGGCGGCCTTTGACAAACTGCTCTCTCACCTTCAGCCCTTCCATCTGTCTTATGAGGATAATGTATTGCAAGGATTGCATATGCAGGATTATTATGAACACCAGAAGTTCTATTAAAATGGGTATGATGACGAGGATGATGATGATGAAGAATTGTCACAGTCAGATCTTTAACTAATAGTCGGTGTACTGCCATTTGACGTCTAGCCAAGTTCTTGGGAATTGCAAATGTGTCTTCACAGGATTCTTGCTGTTCCGAGCCACACTGGAGCGGAGCCGGTGTTATTTTTCACTGCCCAGAAGGTCCAGATGTTTCTTGAGACTTCTAGGCACTGCTCCAAGGGCTCCGATGAAAGCTGGCACGATGGTTACATCCTTCTCTCAGAGGCGCTCTAACTCTGTTTCTTCCTCTTCCTCTTCTTCCTCCTCCTCCTCCTCCTCATGCAGGTTTCCACCCAGCCCTGCTTGCCTCTGGTTTCAGAGTCCAAAATGGGAGGGGCTTAAGAAGATTCAGAGGTGTTTGCAGGAGAGAATCTGCAGATGGAGGCAGGATTAAGTTACTCCCCCCCTGTATAGGATTCTGCCCCCCAGGCCAGTCCAGGGATGAGGGGAAAACACTACAGTGGCTCAATACATTACACAATAACCCAGAGAGGTAGGCTCTCTGGATTTCAGAACAATAGCCACCAGACAGAACACACTAGCACCTCCTCAGAGATGCACACTTAATACTCAATGGTAGTGTGTAGCCAGTTAGGCTGCAAGATTTAGGCTTAGAATTCAGTTACAACAATACAGACAAGTTATAAACCAGAATAAGTTTATTCAGTCAGAGCTTTGCATAGACTAGAAGGATTTCAAAATAAGAAAACTTATGGCTCTTGGCCCTCACTGAACATTAAAGAGATATGCATAGTACCAGAATGATCCATAGTCAAGAATGTCCAAGTATACAGTCCAATTAGATCCCAAGGGATCCTCAGTAGAAACTCCATTTTGTGCAAGCATGCAGCCATGTGCTTAGCTCGCAAAGGAGGTCGTTGTTCCACATGGGACAGCATTTCCCAGGTGCAATTCAACCAAGTAGAGAGAGCAAGAAAATCTGAGCTCTCTTCCAAGGGGTCAGACAATTAAAAACCCCAATCTAGTCACAATCAGCTGTGGCCATCAGCCAGTCACAAGTAGACAGGGAATGTGGTCAATTGGTGGGTTGCCATAGTTGCAAACATATGAATGGCTGGGCCTCTAGAGGCCACACCCGCAGTCACATGGCCCCCCAAACCTCATTGCATACGTGTGTCTTTGCCTGTTTGCTAGGGCCATCTGGTCTCTGTCAGCATGGAAGTGTGAAGAATGTGGGGTCATATGGCAGGGCTATTGAGGCCATTTGGCTTCAACAGGAACAAGGCACAGCATGGTATCAGCAAGACATTCCAGGGGAAGGCATGAAACCTTTAGAAATCAATATTTCTATACACCCCCCCACCTTTGACTGCCAGTTTCCCTCTGCAAATGCCTTCCTGGACCCTGCATTAGCACCACTTGGGCAAGAGGCGGCAGGCAGACTCATGTTTCCCTTGTAACGCGCACTTCCGTCCTTAGTTAAGGCTGTAAGGGTGACCTTTAGAAGCACTGTGTTTTCGAGAGCTAATAAAAAAAATTATTCTCCCCCCCCTTTTTAAAATTTGGCTTTTAAACACTAGTCGGGATACTATGAATTATGAATGAAAGGGATGCACGGATCATTACCTTTCCCCTGCGGCCTCTCCTCCTCCCCCTAAACCGTACTGATGTCCTCAGGAACAAAGTGGGCATGCGGCATGGAGAGCCACGGCGAAGTTGGGAGAAGTGGCAGAAATCACCCACTCCGTCCTGGCTTCCAATCTGGTTGGCTCGCCGAAGACCCTGAACGCAAGGGGTGATTTTGGCCAGCCTCCCCTTAACCTGCCACCTTTCCCACTGCGCTCTCTTCCTTTCCTGACCGCTTCTCAGCTTAGAAGCACTGTGTTTTCGAGAGCTAATAAAAAAAATTATTCTCCCCCCCCTTTTTAAAATTTGGCTTTTAAACACTAGTCGGGATACTATGAATTATGAATTATAGGGATGCACGGATCGTTACCTTTCCCCTGCGGCCTCTCCTCCTCCCCCTAAACCGTACTGCTGTCCTCAGGAACGAAGTGGGGATGCGGCATGGAGAGCGGCGGCAAAGCTGGGAGAAGTGGCAGAAATCACCCCCTCCGCCCTGGCTTCCAATCTGGTTGGCTCGCCGAAGAGCCTGAACGCAAGGGGTGATTTTGGCCAGCCTTCCCTTAACCTGCCACCTTTTCCACTGCACTCTCTTCCTTTCCTGACTGCTTCTCAGCTCTCTGAATCTTGAGGGGCAGCTCTTGTTGGACAGGGAGGAAGGAGAAATCGCAGGGAGGAAGGAGGAGGTGCAGAGATCCATCCCTGTTCATAGGGTATTTACCCATAAGTAACTATAGCTGTTGGGGCTGCGGTGGCTCAAGTGGTTAAGACGCTGACCTGCATACCGGAAGGTCGGTAGTTCAGCAGTTCGAAACCCGAGTGCCACATGATGGAGTGAGCTCCTGCCTCCGGCCCCAGCTCCTGCCAACCTAGCAGTTCAAAAGCAAGAAATTGCAAGTAGATAAATAGGTACCACTTCAGTGGGAAGGTAACAGCGTTCCGTGCGCCTCGGCGTCTAGTCATGCTGGCCACATGATCACGGAAACATCTTTGAACAGCGCTGGCTCTTCGGCTTGGAAACGGAGATGAGCACCGCATCCCTAGAGTCGGACTCGACTGGCTTTCGAGCAAGGGAAACCTTTACCTTTACCTAACTATAGAAGATCCTGATGCTGGGAAAGATTGAAGGTCAAAGAAGACGGGGACGGCAAAGGATGAGATGGTTAGGCAGTGTCATAGAGGCAACGGACATGAAATTGAGCAAACTTCAGAGGACAGCGGAAGACAGGAAGGCCTGGCGTGATCTGGTCCATGGGGTGGCAAAGAGTCAGACTCGACTGTACGACTGAACAACAAAAAACTATAGATGAAATCAGTATCAAGTACTACAATGCCAAGACCACAGCCATACAGCCCAGAAAATCTACAACAACTAATGAACTCCAGCCGTGAAAGTCTTCGACAACATATTAAAATCACTGTCATTCAGTTGCACGTAAAATAGGGCATGTACATTGTAGTTATTTTTGATAATTTGTGTGTGTGTGTGTGTGTGTGTTCTTCTCGTAGGAGCTACAAAGATAGTCCCAGTGGAGGCTGCTTCTCCGGAAACCGAACCAGCAGCCAATCTGGAGACGTCAGCGTTGGACTCGTCGCAGCGCAGAGGGTATCAGGAATATGCCATTCAACAAACCCCCTATGAGCAACCTATGAAATCCAGCAGGTAACAGAGTTTGGGGGGGAGGATTTCAATTCCACCGACTTGCACCACCAAAAACAGCTGACGTGAATGGGGCAGCAGAAAGACCCAGGTGGTCAGCCGTGTTGGTCTGAAGCCGTAGAACAAATTTAGAGTCCTGTGGGGCACCTTTAAGACCAACAAAGGTTTATTCAAGGTCTGAGCTTTTGTGTGCAAGGCACACTTTTTCAAATACATCGGAATGGCAGATGAGGTTCTAAACTTATAGCCAGGAATTTAACAGCAAATTAACATGTAACATGATGATGTTTAAGTTATGCAAAGTGAAAAACTAAATAACAAGTTAAGGTTATAAGGGCAACAGTTGGAAAGCAATAAATATGTCAAAATAGCAGATAAATGTCTAAAGGTATTCTTGCGGTTTTCAAAATATATTCTGATACTCCAGGATGCAAAGGCTTGGGTCGTTTAGTGTGAGTTCGGCATCTCTTACCAACCACCTCCCAGTGGAATCTGTTGCTTCCTTAGAGAGGCTGGGCAACAATTAAGCACCAGGATTGTCATCCTCTGGAATATCCCTCAAGCATCTGTTTTCAAAACTAGCTAATGGACTACACTGTGCATCGGGGGCAGCTGGGTTAAGTTCATCTTGCATAATTTTTCAAAAGATAAGAACATAAGAATATAAGAGCCGCCAATGTTGGATCAGGCCAAAGGCCCATCCAGTCCAACACTCT
>NW_015176490.1:208100-208569 GCF_001447785.1 Gekko japonicus | reverse complement strand
CCAATCACCAAGAAGACAGAGCATCACTTGCCCCAGAGTCCCTATCTATACCCTGTGGCTAATAGCCACTGATGGACCTCTGCTCCATATGGTATGGTTGAGATGGTCCAGTCTAAACACAGTAGCTAATAGTGAGGGGTTGTGGCTCAGTGGCAAAGCAGAAGGTCCCTGCTTCAATCCTTGGCATCTCCCGATAAAAGGAGTTGATTAAAGGAAGTCCTTCTTCACCCAAAGAGTGATTAACACACGGAATTCACTGCCACAGGAGGTGGCGGCAGCTACAAGCATGGATGGCTTCAAGAGGGAATTAGATAAGCACATGGAGCAGAGGTCCATCAGTGGCTCTTAGCCACAAGGTATAGATAGGAACTCTGGGTCTGGGGCAAGTGATGCTCTGTCTTCTTGGTGCTTGGGAGGGGGGGCAACAGTGGGAGGGCTTCTAGTGTCCTGGCCCCACTGCTAGACCTCC
>NW_015176490.1:199244-207754 GCF_001447785.1 Gekko japonicus | reverse complement strand
ACGAGCCCCGCAACCCTAGAGGCGGATTCGACTGGCTTTCGAGCGAGGGAACCTTTACCTTTACCTTTTTATGTTCTTATGATCATTTGGTAGGATCTCTCCCTGAAACCCTGGAAAGCCACTGCCAGTCTAATAGACAGCACCAACCTTAATGGACCAACAGTCTGATTGAGTATAAGGCAGCTGTATGCGTGTGAGATCTAGCCTGCAGGTAGAGGATAAAAAGTAAGCAAGCAGGAGGAAGGGAGTTCAGGACAAGAGGAGAAGGGAGCAAGCCAGTCTTCATCCAGCAGCATCAGCAAGGATGTTCAGAATTCGGATTTAGCTGACCCAGGAAGGATCATGTAGGATTCCCAGCCAATCATCAATGGCATTAGATCGGGGCCTAAAATAATCCCTGGATTTAGCCATTTCCTCGGGCCTTCTTGGCACATCTGCTACTCTGCAGCAAGCTGCTCATGGTCAAACCCAACAAGGACTTTTATTGAGTGAAGCACTGTTGAGGCAGCTGCTCACAATTTCCACTGTAGCCCTGTGCCAGATTACTGACTGGACTGCAGTTGGGACATGCTACTTAGTCTATCTGCTTATCACACTTTTATCTACCCTTCCTTTAAAGAGGGCAGGGCAGCAAACATCATTCTCTTTTTCTCCATTTTATACTCAAAATACTACCCTATAATGGTAGGTTAGGCTGAAAGACAGTGACTGGCCCATTGTCATCCATGAACTGGATCTAAGATCTAAGATTTCCAGTAGGGCTGCCAAGCCCACAGTAGGTCTTCTGCCACTGGAAATAGCAAGAGAAAATGAATAAGAAAAAGAAGACCTTGTATACATACAGGAAGTTCTTACCATAGAGTTCCTGGCGATTTCTAGAGCCACCTGGAAGTTACAAAGGGTAGCTCTAGGAACTAGAAACCTCTGTGGTAAGAACTTTCTGTAAGTAGATGAGGCCTTTTTCTCCTGGAATGCTGCCACCGCCAACTCTCCTGCAGGTTTCCAGGCCCAGGTGGACAGTCGGGGAACTCTCAAAAATGAAATTTTTGGTTGCCACAGTTTTATACCAATGCCACCTTTGAGCCATTAAGGTTTTGAGAAGGTTTGATTCTGTGTTGGTTTAGAATATTTATGATCATTAATCACAGTGTTTGTTGTTATCGTTTACCCTGGTGTTTCTGTTTTTAGTAATGTTTCACTGTTCTTTTATCACGTTCAGTTTATTGTGTTGTGAGGCAGCTTGTAATATACATAGTGGAAGACTGTAAATACCAGGTAGAGGATCACACTGGGAGGAAAGTGACTCCTCCTCCCCCCCTTTCCCATTGATCTGGAGATAGGGAAGCCTGGTTCCAGTGGAGATTGGCAAGGGGTGGGCATTTGTACAACCAGAGCAAGCTATGGTGTCACAATTAATCTGCTAGCGTAGGGGTCCTCAACCTTTTTGAGCCTGCAAGCACCTTTGGAATTCCGGCACAGCATGATAGCGCAGCCACAAAATGGCTGCCCCAGGAGGTAGAGCCAAAAAAAGTTTGCCTTCGCAGCGTCACAGAATGGTTGCTTTGTGAAGGTAAGAGCCACAAAATGGCCACCACCGGAGGTGGAGCAGCCACTAAATGGTTGCCTTAGCTTACCTTCAGTCACACAAGTGAAGATCCGTGTACGGTGGTGGCCAATGCTCCCTCTAAGCCATGGAGTCTTGTGAGCAAGTATTCTACTTTGTAAGCTACTGGCCTTAAAGTTGTGAGCGAGTGATTTGGCTACTGCATACATTCGTTTGCTCTGGAGCCACCCTTCCTGAGCCAAGACAAAAATGTGTGAGCCGGAGGCTAAAAAGCTGTGAGCTAGCTCACACTCACTCAGCTTAGAGGGAACACTGGTGGCAGCAGCTGCTGCTAATGCAATTTTTTCCAAAAAAAACCCCTGCATTGCAATGCTCCCGCTAAGCTGTGGAGTCCTGTGAGCAAAAATGCTACTTTGTGAGCTACAGGCATTAAAGTTGTGAGCGAGGAGTTTGGCTAGTGCATAAATTAATTTGCTCTGGAGCCCTCCTTCCTGAGCGAAGACAAAAACGTGTGAGCTGGAGGCTTAAAATCTGCGAGTGGGCTCACACTAACTCAGCTTAGAGGGAACCTTGCTGCACTGCCAATCAGATTTCCAGTGGCCACACGTGGCACTGCCCACTTTCTAAAAACACTTGGTGCGTGCCAGAAAAGGTGCTGGGGAGTGTCGTGGGCACCATGTTGGGGACCCATGGGCTAGTGCCTGCCTGCCTTAGTAGCATCAAAGATTTACGTCTTGATTCTGTCCCCCCCCCCTTTTAGGCTAGGAGCAACTCAGTTAAAGATTTTTACATGTGAATACTGCAACAAAGTGTTCAAATTCAAGCACTCCCTTCAGGCCCACTTGAGGATCCACACCAACGAGAAGCCATACAAGTGCTCGTTCTGCAGCTATGCGAGTACCATCAAAGCCAACCTGAACGTCCACCTGCGGAAGCACACGGGGGAGAAATTTGGCTGCGACGACTGCCCTTTCACTTGCCTGAGCAAAGGCCACCTGAAGGTCCACGTGGAGAGAGTCCACAAGAAGATCAAGCAGCACTGCCGCTTCTGCAAGAAGAAGTACTCGGACGTCAAGAATCTGATCAAGCATATCAAGGAAGCCCACGATTTGCTGGACAAAAAAGTGAAGGATGTGTTTGACGAGCTCCGCTTGATGACCCGCGAAGGCAAGAGGCAGCTGCTGTACGACTGCCACATCTGCGAGCGCAAGTTCAAAAACGAACTGGATCGTGACAGGCACATGCTCGTCCATGGAGACGAGAGGCCTTTCGCTTGCGAGCTGTGCGGCCATGGAGCCACCAAGTACCAGGCGCTGGAGCTTCACGTCCGGAAGCATCCCTTTGTGTACGTCTGTTCCGAGTGCTCCAAGAAATTTGTCAGCTCCATCCGGCTCCGCTTGCACATCAAAGAAGCGCACGGGGATTTGCCGGAGTCATCCGTTTTTAACAGTTCCATCAATCAGAGCTTTTGCTTGCTGGAACCAGGTGGGGATATCCAGCAGGAAGCCCTTGGTGAACAGTTGTCTCAGACAGCCGCAGAACTCTCGCTCTTAAACTCCAAGGCCCTTTGTATACCGAAGAAAACTGTTTGCGCCGGTGAATCAGATAGCCATCGTGATAGCTCGGGGGACAATTTAGCTGCCGCTCCTTCAGAGCTTCCAGTTCCAAGTGCTGTAGATCCTCTTTGCCAGCCATCAACCCAATCAGAATCCCAAGATGGGTGCCCACAAAGTGATTCAGGTGTCTTTCTTCTGAGAGGTTCTTCAGAAGAAGAAAAGTCGTCTCTTGGAAAGGAAGAGGAACCCTCTCGTGATCGCTCGATAGATGGAGAGGGTGAAGTGATTCAGCTCCCTGGAGATGAAAGCTCCAGTGTTGACAGGGATACCCAAGATCCCCAGTGCACGCCTGATCCTTTGGAAAATGGCCAATCTTCTGGCCCTCTGGAGCAGGGAGATAACACGTCAGCAACGGAAAAGGTGGACCCCTCAACCCCACTTCCTCTTCTGGAATCGAACGCTGCCACCGGTGAGAATGCTGATTCTCTCACACCATCTTCAGATCATCGAACTGGGGCTGCAGCTTTTATGCAGATTCTGGACAGTTTGCAGAAAAGACAAATGAACACGACCTTGTGCGAGAAGATCAGGAAGGTCTACGGAGACTTGGAATGTGAATACTGTGGTAAGGGATATGCATAACTGGGGGGGGGGGCAATAGAAACTGCCCAGAATTCTAGACTTTGCTCTTCCTAGGGCCAACCATATGGGGCTCTGGGTAGAGAAAACGTCTTCCTGGGTAGAGAAATCATGAGAGAACCAGTATGGTTTAGTGGTTAAGTGTGGCAGACTCTAATCTGGAGAACTGTGTTTGATTTCCTCACTCCTCGTTGTCAGGATCCACAGCAAGACAACGAAGTACACGCTTCTAGGAAGGTTTTACTTTTATTGAAAAGCTATAGATGCAGTAACATGAACACTGTTAGGAATGGCGGGTTACCTGTGCGCATAATAGGATATAGGGCTTTCGTATGCACCCCGCCCACATAGTACCCAATTAGCGCGGGCATTTGGCGGATTGCTAACGGCTGCAGAAGGTGGGAACGTAGGAAGCTTCCCACGATAGCTAGACACACCAACTCCTCCAGTGGCCTTGAGAGAGAAGCGTTACAGGAAAGATGCAATTAAGCGCATGGGAAGGAATGCACATCAATTAGAACCATACACCACACTCATGGCTGCGTAGCTGACACTCGTCCATACAAAGCCTACTGGGTGACCTTGGGCCACTCTCAGTTCTCTCAGAGCTCTCTCAGCCCCACCTACCTCACAAGGTGCCTGTTTTGGGGCGGGGAAGGGAATGTGATTGTAAGCCGCTTTGAGACTCCCTAGGGTGGAGAAAAGCGGGATATAAAACCCAACCTTATTTCTCCTCCCGTGATATTAGACCTCAAAGGCACCTGTTGATGGCCAACAGGTTCAGGACAGACAAAAACCTTTACTTAACGAGTGATGAAATTGTGGCGTTCACTACCCATGGAGGTAGTGATGGCCATGAATGTAGATGGGTTTAAGGGGATTAGATGGATTCACAGAAGATATGTCCATCAATAGAACTGCCATATTCGGAGACTGTGAACTTTTGAATACCAGTGATGGAAGGCAACGCTGGAGTGGGGGAGGTCTTGGCCTCTGTGCCCTGTTCATTGGCCCTTCAGAGTAACCACTTGGCCACTGTGTGAAACAGTCATGAAGGGCTAGCTGGACCACTGGTCTGATCCAGCAGGGCTCTTCTTGTGCTGTTATTCATGCCATCTTGTTAGCCGCCCTGAGCCTTCGGGGAGGGCTGGGTATAAATTTAAAAAATAAATAAATCACGGGAGGAGCCAGAGCAAGGAAAAGAGCTAGGGAAACCACACTGGAGATTCACCGGATCCAGCAGTGGTGGCAGATGTTGAGTTCCTGGAAAGTCCCAGTGTTCATATCCACTCTCCGTCCCCTTTGAGTGTCTACAAATGGTGGAATCTATACATTGGTCTGCAAGAGGAAAGAGCACAGAAATACCATGCGGAGAAGTGTCTTGGAGGAATGTCTTGGCAAACCACTCCAGTTTTTCCCCTCTGACCACAGGATCTCTTTAGTACTCAGCAGCCCTCTCTGCGGCAGCACCAATGCAGTAACTTCATCCGCTTAGTCTTGACGGGCAGTCGCTTGCAGATGGTGGACTTTCCCCACCCTGTTTTTGGTGGGAGGAGCCAGGAATTGAGCCCTGAGCTTTCAGAGTGTATGTCTGTGTTGTATGCTTCCCCATTGCCTCTTTTCATGCATATCTGCATAGTCATAAGGACTGCCCCCCTTAGGTTCTTTCTTTTCAGTGTGAGGTGTGTTATGCCCGGACCCCTCCTCCCTTCGAAGGACAAGCCTGGTCCAGGGCTCTTTTTGTAGCAGGAATTCCTTTGCATATCAGGCAACACCCCCCTAATGTAGCCAATCCTCCAAGAGCTTACAGAGCTCTTCTTACAGGGGCTACTGTAAGCTCTTGGAGGACTGGCTACATTAGGGGTGTGTCGCCTAATATGCAAAGGAGTTCCTGCTACAAAAAGAGCCCCGTGAATAAACAGGCAACACAAGCAACCTTCCTTCTCTTAGCATCTCACAGGGTCACTCATTCAAGACTGTTCACTGGTCTGCAAATAGGTTCAAAATAGGTCCTACAATCACATGGAATGTATGCCATCAGATATTGACCAGAGGCCTGTCTGAAAAAACTTATCCTAAAGTTGGAAGGGTCTGGTTTTTGGCAGTTCCCTTCCCTCTCTAAATCCATCCGTGTCAAAGATTAATTCCTCAGAGGAGACAGTAAAACTAACCCATTCCCCCACCTTCCTGGTTCATTTTGAGAGTTCTGCTGAGGGGAAAAATCCCCGTAAACATAGGTGGAGAGCCTACTTGATTACCCCCTCTCGCATTGTTTCAGTTTCCTGGCTAATCCCCCAACTTACTCGGGAGACTCTCACAACCACTTAGGGTAACAGGTATGTACCCTCTCTTCTCTCCCTCCGAACCGCCACCCCCCATTTTGCCCACACCCTTTCATCATAGCAGTCAGCCCAGTATGCCGCTATTCTGCATACCCGTTCCTATCTCACGATGAATCTCAAGTCTGCTGGCCTCCTCGCTTGCCTCCTCCCTCGGCGGCGGTAGCATGACTGCCGCCGTCTTCCCCCGTGTTGCCCTAGGCAATGATCTGGGGTCACCGGCTCTGCTAGCGACGCCTCCTGATTTAAGTGCTTCCTGAAAATTGCATTTCATCGGGACCATGTCCATTAAGAGCGATTCAATTAGCGAAATGCCTTTCAGAAAGATTTTTCATCAGGAACGCGTTTGTTAAAGGATCACATGTTAAACTGTGCCCCGTTAAGATTGCTCTCTTTTAGGAAATATCAATTAAGGCTGTGGCACGGGAGAGGCGCTTTCTAGCTGCATTTGCAGGGGCCGAGCATATATCCGAAATAATTGTTCTCCACTCCTTGATTTCTATACGCTCTGAAAGGCGTGAAGCGAGTATTGTCCCTTAGGCCCTACTTGTGAAAGCTACCTTCTTGCCTGCTTACAGGAGACCCTGTTTCTGCAACGTCAGTTGCATGTTCTTCGAACCAAGGCAGGGAGGTCTGTTCTGGGACAGCAGCAACCAGAGGCCTGCCTTTGTTGCAAAGCTCCAATCAGAGAACAGGTGATCAGGAACATTATTAGGGTTGAGTCTTATCACACAACCTTAGCTTGCCAGTCCTCTAATTTGGGCAGAGGATCCCTTGCCTCCAGCTCCCTTTACTTTCTGCTGCTCCAAGCAGTTGTGTGGGGTGGGAGGCAGAGTCGTGTATAACATTACGTCACTTGATGGGAAAACCCGGAAGGGACAGAAGGTCGCTCTAGTAATTGCCGAAACTCTATGGTTCCACAATAGAGTTTCTGGCAATTCCTAGAGGTACCCTTTAGCATTTCCAGGTTTTCTCCAAAAAGTGACTTAATGGTGGATGCAAAGTTCTTGCACAAAGAATTGTGATTAAATACGAACTAGTTCCCTGTGACATACACCTCCAAGCTAAGCAGTTTAATCAGTTAGTGTCACCCCATCTTTACTAAACAGGATTCCATCCTTACTAAACAGGATTCTAAGCCTGGCTTAAACCCTGGTTTAGGATCCCTGTTAGTAAAGGGAGGGGGGAACATTGCCTGCTTACAGGAGACCCTGTTTCTGCAACGTCAGTTGCATGTTCTTCGAACCAAGGCAGGGAGGTCTGTTCTGGGACAGCAGCAACCAGAGGCCTGCCTTTGTTGCAAAGCTCCAATCAGAGAACAGGTGATCAGGAACATTATTAGGGTTGAGTCTTATCACACAACCTTAGCTTGCCAGTCCTCTAATTTGGGCAGAGGATCCCTTGCCTCCAGCTCCCTTTACTTTCTGCTGCTCCAAGCAGTTGTGTGGGGTGGGAGGCAGAGTCGTGTATAACATTACGTCACTTGATGGGAAAACCCGGAAGTGACAGAAGGTCGCTCTAGGAATTTCCGAAACTCTATGGTTCCACAATAGAGTTTCTGGCAATTCCTAGAGGTACCCTTTAGCATTTCCAGGTTTTCCCCAAAAAGTGACTTAATGGTGGATGGAAGGTTCTTGCACAAAGAATAGTGATTAAATACTAACTAGTTCCCTGTGACATACACCTCCATGCTAAGCAGTTTAATCAGTTAGTGTCACCCCATCCTTACTAAACAGGATTCTAAGCCTGGCTTCTGCTCTCAATGCAACTATTCTTCCATCACCAAAAACTGCCTTAAAAGACACGTAGTCCAGAAGCACAGTAACATTTTGCTGAAGTGTCCCACCGAGGACTGCGATTATTCCACCCCAGATAAATACAAGCTGCAGGCACACTTGAAAGTTCATACAGAGATGGTAAGTCTGACTTCTGAGCAGTGTGTTCTGTTTAAAGACTGTCTTTGCTGTGTTCTCTGCAGGGAGAGTTTACAAACCGTGAAATATTCCTCCATTGTTCTTGGCCATATGTGCAGATTCCCAATGTCAGCTGGCTCCTAAAATTCTCCAGTTTGTTGTTTCCATTATTACAATGGCATACATTTTTCAGTGGTTTGTGCTCTCTGCCTTGGGTCCTACTTGAAGCCTGACTGCACAGGAATTATACTTACCTTTATTCCTTTAAAACATTTATTATCCACCTTTCTTCCATACGAACCTCAAAGGAGCTTACAATATTATAACTAAATTACATAAAATAAAATACATAAATTCTGGCTAAGTTCTGCTCTGTGTGTGTGTGTGTGCTCAAGACCCTGTGGATGGGAGTGTAGCCTGCTATTTCTGTAAGTTTGATCATTGCTCATTAAAATCTCCTAGTAGTCAATCCTGGATCTTACATATTGTTTCCCTGGAA
>NW_015176490.1:187572-198586 GCF_001447785.1 Gekko japonicus | reverse complement strand
GCGTGTATGTGTGTGTGAAGCAAACGCCCCTTGAGTGGCGGCCAGACGGGGACGATGCCGCGGACTGAGCGCCTTCGGGCAGAGGGGGCGTGGGTCTGCGGCGGCGGCGGCGGGGGGGTCCGTCCGCCCGTCCGTCCTTTGCTTTTGGGCCTGCGAGGGGGGGAGGAGATGGCGCTTCTCTCCACCAGCCGATGCTACCTCCTCTCCGCTTCTTTAGGCTGCGGGTGGGGGAAGTAGGGAGCACTCACGGAGGCGACGGGGGGGCAGGGCGGCGTGCACTCCTGCCTGCCTGCCTGCTAGCCCCTCCTCCCTCCTCCTCCTGCGGGCCAGCTGGGAGGTCTACAGCCCCCCCCCGGGAGGTTGGCATCTGAGGGGGGCGCCACTAGGCGGCCTCGCCTAGGGCACACAAACCCCTCGGGCCAGCCCTGATGCTAATGATTATGTGGAACTTGGTTCTTTATGGATGGGGTTTTGCATGTATTTATTTATTCAGAAAATGTTTTATGCCACCTCTTCAAAGACCTGTTCAAGGCAGTTTGTGAAGTGGAAAACAAAACAAAACAATGCAATACTGCACTTATTAGGCAAATTTTGCTCCTATGGACTCTCGTTTGCCATGTCTTCTAGGGCCTGCTTAGGGAGGGAAATTCCAGAGGGGTATGTGTGTGAGAGAGTCTGTGAGAATGGCTCTGTTGTAGTGGCAATGTAACTCTTCTGAAGCAGCATCCATTCTCAGGGATGTGTTTGATATGCTGTCATAGATAAGCATAACGGTAAATTTACAGGTGGGGGTGTAGAGCACATGATGGTTGTGGTGTGTGATTGGACGGAACCGAAGGGGGGTCTTATTCGAACTCTCTATAACTGTGTTTTTTCGGCAGCAGAACTTTAGTTCTGACACATCTCGGGAAAGGGTTTGGGCATGAACCCACAGTGTTTTTTGGCAGCAGAACTTTAGTTCTGACACAGTACAGGTCTTAGCTTGGAACATCTTTACTTCTAAATAAACAAATCACTGCCAGAGAGTGTTGTTGAGAGAAACTTTGTCCAAGAGTCTGACATAGTATCAGAACTCCCTCTCTTTGACCGTCACACGATGAAAGTGATGGCTGATGAAGGGGAAGACACAGGGACGGGAACTGGTTCCCAAACCAAGATCCCGACCCACAATCTTGACAACCAGAAGGACAAGGGGGCAACTGCAGGAGCAGCCAAGCCCATGAAAACCACCATAACATGGGAGAAGGGGGCGAGGCTGAAATACCCCCGCCAGAATCAAAGCAGATGGAATGCACCCACCTGGTTGCGAACCCCGGGGTACCGGGGATGGACGAGCCGGTCCAACCTGGAATGCAGATGGACCTCGAGAGTGTTTCAAGATGATCCCAAATGGATGCAAGTTGCAGGTTTGTTGGCAGATGATCTGGACCTGGACCGAATCAGGACAGAGTTCCGTGGAGAGGCTGAGGACCTACGCGGAGACATTCACACCCTCCTAGAGGAACTTCTGGGAGTCATCCGGGAGCTCATGCAACAGGGGCGAGGGGAAGAAGGGCACGGGGCACAAGCGGCTGAGGAGGCACCACCTGCGCGGAGCCTGATGCAGCCGTCCTCACCTCCCCTGGTGCCTCTGCAAGGGCTGGCCCCTGGAGCAGCAGATGCAGTTGGGCACAAGCCTGAGATATGGAGCTCCAAGCCACTGCGCCGCAAACTGCCCAAGAGACAAGAGCCCCAGTGGGGTGAAGAAAGAGGAGAACAAGGACAAGAAACCCAAGCCGCCGGGTTTATGTCCCGAGACACCCAGAGCTCTGCAATCGCAAGTGAGGGAAGAGCTGGAGTGCACCTTGACTAGTGAAGGAGAGCTGCCTTAGCCGGTGGGAAAAGGCTGGGACCTACTGTGAAGGGTGCCAGCCGGCAAGTCTGAAAGTCTCCGGCGCAAGAATCATTGAGACCCTCCCCCCCTCTTTTACCTGACTGTTACCATGATTAATTCAGAGGGGGGGGGGACTCATGTTAAAGTAAGAGCTCTAATTGACTCAGGGTGTACGCGGGACTTAATTAGCCCAGCATTAGTCAAAACTGACTTTGCGATTGAGATATTACCGGGTCACAAAATGCCTAAAGAGAAACTTTATTCCATGAGCCCAGCTGAGAAGGAAGAATTACGGAGGTTCATTGACAAAAATCTGCCCGGGGCTTAAATCAGACCAGCAACCTCCCTGTTTGTGGCTCCGGTGCTCTTCCAGAAGAAAAAAGATGGGAGGCTGAAACTATGCACTGACTGTCGGGGATTTAAATGCGTCCATGCCGAATGCTTACCCCCCATCAAGGACTTGTTGGCCGAGGCCTCACAGGGCCAGATTTTTACAAAACTGGACTTACAGGATGCATATTTTAGAGTATGCATCAGGGAGGGGGATGAACATAAAACTGCATTTAACACACCACTTTGAATATCTGGTGATGCTGTTTGGCTTGGCCGGGGCGCCTGGGGTCTTCATGGACTTGATCAACGAAGTGTTGCACAAGCATTTGTACAAAGGGGTGGTAGTTTATCTTGATGATACCTTGATATATTCAAAAGATAAAAAGTTGCATGTGCAATTGATGCGGGATGTACTGAAAGCCCTCTATGCAAACCACCTATTTGCTAAACTATCCAAGAGTGAGTTCCATAGGGAGGAACTGTACTTTCTCGGGTACCACATCTCAGGAAAGGTTTTGGGCATGGACCTACGGAAGGTTCCGGACATAGTGGGGTGGGAACCCCTGCAAACCCGGCGCCAATTACAATCCTTCTTGGGGTTTGCCCATTTCTACTGCCCCTTCATCCCGAATTTCACCCAGGTCACCCTCCCCCTCACTTATCTCCTGAAAATGAAGGGGAAGGGACCAGATTGTAGAAAGCCAAGCAGACAGTCGCAATGGTCCCCCAAGTGCCAACAAGTGTTTGACCATCTAAAGACTCTGTTTACCTCCAAGTCCATCCTGCGCCACCCCGATGAGATTAAGCAATTAGTGGTACAGGTGGATGCTTCGGATGTGGCCATGGGAGGGGCGATTTTGCAGAAGGCGGAGGATGGGAACTTGCACCTGTTGGGCTATGTGTCAAAGAAGTTTTCGGCCATGGAGAGAAATTGGGAGGTGTGGGATAAAGAGGCCACCGCCATCAAGCTAGCCCTAACATACCGGAGGCATTGGCTAGAAGGGGTCCGGGTTCCATTTGAAGTCTGGACCAATCACAGAAATATTTAGGTGCTGCAGGCCCCTTGGGAAAGCCTGAATAAGGAGTTTGAAGTTGTATGAATTTCTCTGTGGGGTAGAACGGGGAGCTGGCTGAGATCCAGTCTGTTGATACCACCGGAGGTAGGGCACCAGCTCCCCAGGTGGGTATGGAACACAGCCCGGAGACTGCAAGCACATTCTTTCCCCTTCCCTTTCTAGTCTGTTCCCTTTGAGATCCAAGATGCTCTGTCTCTTGGAACTATTATAACATCTTCCAGCTTGAACTGGGATTAAGCCAATTTGGGGTTGTTTCCCCTTAATTGGCTGTGTTCTATATTTCAGTTGGCGCTTTAAGGATTGATCCTTCTTTCCGGGGCTTTTCAGCGAGCCAGATTAAAGCCTTGCGTTCCTTTCTTCGTGTAGAGCCCTCAAGATTTCTCCTCCCCATCTGATTTCAGGCTGTCACTTTCTGCACCGTTTCTTTGAAAAGCAGCAGAGAATTTGGTCTCTCTCATTGATACATGTATTCTCTCCGCTAGAGCGCTTCTGAAAGAAGGAACTAGATGCAACCCTCCTAAATGTTTTCTGATCTTCTTCAGGCTGGCAGGTGGCAGGCTGTTGGCCAATGCCTCCAGCAGTTAAACTTCGTTGAAAAGGGTCGGTAAAGGACAGAATCGTTCGCCTCCTACCTGGAGTCCTTACTGTGGTTGCAAAAGCCACGGGGCAGCTGTTGGGAAAGCAGCGGGGAGACGTAAAGCCAAAGGAAGGGATCCTTCCATAAATACACTTTGTGTCATCTTATTTTTATTAGTGTTGTTTCGCTGCAGTTGGAGAAGAACTTACTGGTTAAATTTGTTTAGCAGGGGGGGGAGAGAAGTCTCAGCTCGTTTTTAGGTCATGTTTTCAATCCTAATTTGCATTATTTGATTTCTTGAAAGGTGCTGCGCTCTGCGTGTGTTTGTGTGCATAAAAAAGTTACCTACGGCTTTTTATCTGATCTTAAAAATCAACAACTAGCACACTGGTTGAAAGTTAAGAGGGAAGATTTCTACCACTGCCCCGGGGAGAAAAGAAAAGCTAGGATGAAGCCACAAAACCTCTGTTGCTGGAGACAGATGCCTCCTCCAGTTTCTCACCATCATAGGGATGCCAGCCTCTTTGTGAGGCCTGGGGGGTCTCCCAGAATTACAGGTTGTCCAGACCACAGAGATAAGTTCCTCTGGAGAAAATGGTTGGTTTGGCGGATGGAGTCTATGGCATTGTATTTATTTTATTTACATTGCATTTATATACCGCCCATGACCCCTAATGGGTCTCAGAGCGGTTTACAATGTACTGCTACTGGTCTAGTAGCAGTAGTTAACCTAGCTAGGGCCACAGATTTCTAGGGGGGGGGGACTTCCCTACCGACACCCTTGTTGGCAGCGCGTTCTCTCTTCATTCTTCCGGCGGGCTGCGGGGTATACTGGAGTCTCCGGCCGGCCGACACCTCCTCAGGCGGCTCAAATGTTTCCCTTCGTGTGCGATCGCCCTCTGGCTGCAGCTTCCGGCTTGCGTCCTTTCCATCTCCTGCCATGCTGCGCCGTCCTGCACTCGCACTACCGTAGCTCCGCCCTCGTCAGGTCCGGTCAGGAACTCCGCCGCCACCATTGTTGTTGCCGCCACCGTCTCCGTCGCCGCTGCCAACACTCCTGCCTCGGAACCAGGAGGTGGCTGTCCCCTGCCGCCTAGGGCAGGTACCCATTTATCTACTTGTATATTTTTATCTTTCGAACCGCTGGGTTGGCGGGAGCTGGGACGGGGGCCGGGAGCTCACTCCGGCCGCGGTGGGGATTCGAACAGCCATTGAGGCTGTTCGCTACAGATCTTACTAGCAGGCGTTGTACTGCCTGCGCCACCGCTCCCAATTATTCCACATAAGTTCCTGTCCTTCCCAGCCTCTTCCCCCAAATCTCCAGGAATTTCCTAACCTGGAGCTGGCAACCCTACACCATCACTCTCTCACCCCACTTCTCCTCCCTGCTATTGAAAATCAAGCATTCCATACAGATTCTTGCAGAAAACTACCATGATGGTAAACCTTTGCTTTTAAATTGCTTCCCTGGTTGATCCCCCCGACCCACTTACGACCGCGAAGGCTGTTAATAAACAATATACTTTGTGAGAACCTGTCTTTCTAAGCTTATATGTTAGTTTGTTACTTGTTATGAGAAATGGAAAACAAAGGGCATCCACACAACCAGAACCAGCTGGAACGTGTGGGTCTCTTGACTGCAGATCAAGAGATCACTAGTCAACTGTACACATAGTGAGCCTATGTGTATGTGCACAGTCCATTGTGTAGCAATAAGCAGTCCATAAAACAAATATCAGGCTTGTTCCCTAACATGAGCTCCCAGAGTGATCTCTGAGGGCTTCAGAGCACCCCACCCAGAGGTTGGCTCCAAAGATATTTAGATGTCTTCGAAGCTCACTTCTGGGTCATCTGAACTCCACAAACCACAAAGTGGTCCCTGCAATGGAGGAGTTCTTTGGAGGTTTGGGGTTCAAGAAAACTACAAACCATAAACCCCCAACAAGTTTCTATTTTCCCGGTTTATGCCCACCCCTGCTGCCAACTGCAATCCATGTATTCTCCTATTTCCTTCCCTCATCAGCAGATTTTGTAGGGAAGATGCAAGAAAGCCCCAGTTTGCTTTCTGAGCATCTAAAAATGTTCTTGAGAAGCAGAAATGGTACAGAAAGCTGCAAGGATTTGCATCTTTTAGTGTTTGCATCATGAGGGATCTGGCCAGCTTTCCTACTTTTTTTTTTTTTTGGAAACACAAGGGGGGATGTGATATTGAAAAGCCTTCTTATTAATTACCACTTTAGAGACATCCTGAGGCTGAAATAATGGGCTTTTGGTAGAGCGGGGAGACGTGTGCTGGCAGAAACGGTACAGAAAATCTTATCCAAACATTCCGAGCGCTCACCTGAGTTTCAGCGGGTTCTTGTTAACAGGCTTTCTCTTTTATCGACAAGTCAGGGACAAAGGTAACCGAATATTGTGTAGCAACAGGGAAATAAACGAAGCAACGAAAAAGGAGATGGGGCTGGAAGCATAATAGAAGAAAACTGGGTTTTGATGGAATATTTAACACTCTAGGTATTTGAGTAGCAGCTTGAACCTTGGCCAAAAGGAATAAATGGATGCCCCTGTTATTTAGGGCAGGTTAGTGTTCTCTTGACACCTGACGACCTTCCCCCCCCCACACACTCACAAGTTCTGTGTGGCAACTCCCCACCTGAGGCTGCCACACCAAATAGTGCAAACGTTTGCCACTGACAAAGCCTGACTCTTAAATGTACCGATAAATAGTAACGGTGCTTTCATGAAGCAGTCGTGGGCTGGGTCCTTAATGGACTTATGCAGACCCTCCCCCATCACGCTTGGGAGACTGAGATGAGCTTCCTGGCTTCTGAATTCCTCCGGTGGTAAATCCAATCTATGGAAGAATTCCTTTTTTCTCCCACCCCACCCCAATTTATCTGCCCTGTTGATGGGGAGCGATGCAGTAGGACTGGAAGGCAGCCATGAAGAGAGAACATTCCTTTTTAAAATTGAGTTTATTATAACATATATACAAAAGAAGAATACATCAGTATCGTGCAACCTTCGATTTCGATTTTATTAATCGCTTTCCCCATAAGTGGGCACAAAGTGATTTACGGTTACACTTTTAGACAGGAGACTAACAGTGTTCATAGGGGATAGGAAAGACAACATATAATTTATTTTTAATTGCACACGCCGTAACTACACGGTGGAAACGTCTTCTGGCTTGGATCAGTCATGTCCCGAACAGCTGCGTCGACCGGCTTGATGACGTTGGGGCTTCAGGACCCGTATGTCATATCGCCACACTGCCACCGCCTGGCCGGAGCATCCCACTGCAGGGATTTTAGTAGCCAAGTAGTTTCTTCCGCCTTTCCGATCCTGGAGCAGGACGTCCCAACAGACAGCTAACACCTTCCCACAGGGGAGTTGGTGTGCCCACCCTCTCTAAGGAGTGGTTCCCATTTTATCTACTCGCCGAGGCTTTCGAATCGCTGGGTGGACGATGAGCTGGGGACAACAGGCTGGCTGCTCACACCAGCGCAGGGCTCGAACTGACACAGTGATAAGTAACCTTGTGATAAGTAAGAAACTGAACATCATACAAAAATACTTCACTATTATGTTGCGTTAGAGAAGTCGATCATAACACCGAATTTAAGTCAAGCAACGACCAAACGTATCATACAACCTTTTTAATGTCAGATATTAAGCAAGTTCATATGAGCCAACTATTTAGGAACCACATTGTGAGAAGCCAAATAACCTAATGCAGGAAACCACTTTACTACAAATTTGGAGTATATATATCCCTATCCATATTATTTTGAGTTATCTGATCAGTGATCCCACCCCCCATTATGTATAGATTCCATATCTTGTTATGCCATATATTTATGGATGGTCCTGCCCAACGCTCCCTCTAAGCTGTGGAGTTTCGTGAGCAAAAATCCTACTTTGTGAGCTCCTGGCATTAAAGCTGTGAGTGAGTGATTTGGCTGCTGCATAAACTAGTTTTCTCTGGAGCCATCCTTCCTGAGCTAAGGCAAAAACGTGTGAGCCGGAGGCTAAAAACATGTGAGCTAGCTCACACTAACTCAGCTTAGAGGGAACACTGGTCCTGCCTCATCTCTCCATTTAGCAGCTATAGCTATTTTTGCTGCAATCAATAATGCGGCTATTAATTCTTTAACCGATTTTGGTATATTGGTATAAGAGAACATTCTTGATGTCTCATCCCTCCATCTTCTTTTATTCCTCCATTTCCTCCCCCAGTGCATTCTGGGTATTGTACTTCTCCAACCCCCCGGCACTGACTGTTAGGGAATTGCAGTTCCCTGAGCGCATTTGGGATAAAGGAGTTGGAGGAGTTAAGAATGATGGAAGTGAACTGGACCCCGTCACCTATAGCTAGAACATGCTCTCCTTGACCTCCCTTGTTAAGCTAAAGCAGCTGGGGCCTCCGCTTCTGCCCCAGTGTTCTTGAGTAATAAACTGCTGTGGCAAATCTGTCAGGGCTGTACTGTTGTAACCTGAAATTGGTCCCCACACTTGAATGCTTCTGCACTAGGGTTTCCACACTCAGCGTGGCAACCTTACAGCAGACTAGGGGCGCAGGGACCTGTGGGGGTGGCCATCGGTGATGACGTCATATCACTTTCAGGAACCCCCTGGAAATGATGTCAGGCTGCTCTAGGAATTGCCAAGAACTCTGTAGTTTTACCATGGAGGGAGTTGAGACGTCACCTCTGGGGCTTTCCTGGACGCCATGCCATGCCATTGACTTGTTGGCCGTTCCCCATCTTTTCTCCTGCCGCCATTCTGCACACAAGGAGGGGGGGGATTCCTCACCCCCCACTGGAGGAGTGGCCACCTTGTCCCCCCCACAAAGGCGGGAGAGAACATTACACAAAGCGAGCTCGTCTGCCTGAAGGAAAAGTTAGCTTTTTCTGGAGCTCGTGGGCTTCCTGTCCTAAGATCCCAGTCAGGTCAACAAACTTGTTCCTAGTTGTGTGGGACTACTGGGCAGCAAGGTGGCATCGGACCCCTGTGCAATTACCTTTTCGGGAAAAACAAAACAAAATCCCACCCTGAAATTGTTTGATGTTAATAGAGATTTTGGTTTGTGAGGCTGATCCTGAGGGCCCAACCACATGAGAGGGTGCCATGTGATCAGATCTCTGGTGTCTTGTCCAGTTTGGTGTAGTGGTTAAGTGTGCGGACTCTAATCTGGGAGAACCGGGTTTGATCCCCCACTCCTCCACTTGCAGCTGCTGGATGCCCTCGGGCAAGCCGTAGTTCTGTCAGAGCTGTTCTCTCAAGGACAGTTCTTGAAAGGGCTCTCTCAGCCCCACCCACCTCACAGGGTGTCTGTTGTGGGGAAGGGGAGTGGAACGGAGCTTGTAAGCCGCTCTGAGATTCCGAGTGAAGTGTGGGGTATAAATCCAATCTCCTCCTCCTCCTTTATAAAGAGAAGCTGTGGACATTCCTGAGAAACATGTGTAGTGGCTGGAATGTCGCCTGTGGCTTTGGAGAGCTGGGTCCAAGACTCCTCCCCTTGGCTGTGAAGCTCCCTGGATGATTGTGAGCCCATCGCTCTCTCCCAGTCTAACCTACCTCACAGAGAACTTGCAGGAGGCAAAACAAAGGAGGAGAGAACCCTGTATGTAATCATGAGTTCCTTAGCTGATGTATCTAGGCTTGCCAAGTCCCCCTGGGGGGCGCCCCAGAGGCCCGTCCCCCCCCCGCCCCAGAGGCCCGTTCTCCACCGCTGGCGGATCGGGCCCCGGGGGGAACCAAACGTGACGTGACCACGCTGGGGGCGGGGCCACGGTCATCCGAGGGAAAACTCTATGGTTTTCCCTCGAATGGTCATGGCCCTGCCCCAGTGTGCCCGGCGTCGTCACGTCACTTCCGGATAACGTGCGTGCGGCGCGCGCACGCTCCAGCCGCCAGCCAGGAGTCCCCCGCTGCAGCAAGAAAACGACTTGGCAACCCTAGATGTATCTCTGCTTGTGGTTGATCACATTTTTAAGGTGCCTCCATGGCCCATATAGCTACCTGGATCCATCCGTTCTTTGCTTTTAGTCTCCTCGTAGTTTTCTAGCCTCCATTCCCCTACGTGTAAATTTCAAATAGTAAGGAGGCCAATAAACACGGCCCAGCACTTTCAATTTGTAAAGTGCTGTAAAAATTGTCAATAACAGAAGCAAGCTGTAAAAATAGTCCTTGCGGGGCGTTTTGCTTCTGTTTATGTCCTTCAAAAAGCCTTCAGAGGCATTTAAGAAGCAGACACTCCTGCGGATCGGGAGATAAATTACCTTCCCACCCCCCCTTGCCAAAGGAAAAGGCAGACACAGAGAGTGTGACACAGGACACTATAAAGAGACCCCCTTAACCACTCAGGACAAGGACATTCTGGAAGGGCCTTGATCAGTTCCGGCAGCAGCTGGTTTATGACTCTCTGTGCTCTGGAATGCGAAATCTCAGAACGAGGAATTCCTTAGCATCTGCCGGGAGACTAAAAAGGATTACTCTGAAGGATTTGTGCAATAACAAGTTCTTCCGCAGCAGTAGGACTCCGCAAGAGCTCTAGACAGCTAAAGCTGAGAAAATCAGCCGCAGTTAACGTTAACAACCCCTTTGGCCGAACATTCTCTGTTTGTTTCCCGAAGCTGAGAAGTGTGGCCTGTGGTCCCCCAAGCGTTGACAAAACCTCGTGTCGGCAAACATGGCTTTAACAATGAACACTGCTGCGGAAGACCCTGAGATATATCTAGGAGAGGTGACTTTCAAAGTACCTGAAGGAGGAAAAAAAAACATTGGGAGCAGGGAGGGGGAAAACACAGGAAAAGTATTCATAGTTTTGATACACAGACTGAATCGATCTCATGTTTCCTGGAAATCCTTTGTAATCCCAGGAGATCTCCAGTTACCTGGATATGGGCAACCTTAACATTGATAAACGGCATATAAAACCCCTTATTGAAAACTGTTTGGAGAAACCCCACAAAAATAGACTCATCGGAGATCTTGTTTGGGTGAAAAGGCAGCATATGAGTGTTTTAAATAAACAAATGAAGCTCCCATGCTCTCTAGCTTAGTGCCCAAAGTGGTCTGCATTGTTCTTGTCTCCTCCGTTTTTAGGGTTGCCAAGTCCATCTTCTGCCCCCAGCGGGGGACTTTGGGGGC
>NW_015176490.1:166124-187499 GCF_001447785.1 Gekko japonicus | reverse complement strand
CCTGGACGGGGCAGGGCATCACCGACGTGATGATGTCATGTTGGGGACGTCCACCGCCCTCCCCCCCCAGCCCGCCCGCGTGCCCGATCTCCAGAAACGCCAGTTTCCTGCACTTAAATGAGCTGGCGTTTCCCCTTTAAGAGCAAAGAGGCGGCGTTTCCCCTTTAAGAGCAAAGAGGCAGCGTTTCCCTTTTAAGTGCACGGAGCTGGCATTTCCCTGCAAGCCTGATCTCAAGCGGAGATCGGGCTTGGGAGGAAATGTGGGTTCCGTGAACTTAAAGGCAGGGAGAGGGGTGGCTGTGGGTGTTGGGGGCGGGGCTTCCCCACCGGCCATCTGGCCGGTGGTGGGTAGAACCCCTCCCCCAAAATGGGGGACCCCTGGCAAACTGGGGGGGTTTGGCAACCCTATCCGTTTTATTCTCTCAACAGCCCTTTGAGACTGAGAGTGTATGGATGGCCTAACATCTGTAGGGTTGTCAGGCAGTACCTGGCAACCGGCAGGAGGGTTGTGGGAGGAGGCACAGCAGGTTTTTTTTTCAGGGGGGTTAAAATGCACCATCATGTATTTAACAGAAGTTCATACAGGAAGTGACAAAGGAACTGCTCTAGGTGCTCTAGGAACTGCTGGAAAGTCTGTGGTAAAATTATAGAGTTTCTGGAGATTCCTAGAGCTACCCCAGAATTTGGCTCTGAGAATTACTGTAATCTCTATGGTAAAACTATAGGGTTTCTGGTGATTCCTAGAGCTACCGTCTGTCACTTCCTGTATGAACTTCAGATAAGTACACAAGGTTGCTTTTTTTTCCCTTTTAATTTTTCTCCCTCCACCACTTGGAGTAGTGGCAGACAACAGCATGTAGTGGCAGACAACAGACAACAGCATCCTCTGGCCCCACTAGGAGCTTGGCAGCCCTGTCTCTCAGTGGGGGGGTTTGGCAACCCTATCCGTTTTATTCTCTCAACAGCCCTTTGAGACTGAGAGTGTATGGATGGCCTAACATCTGTAGGGTTGTCAGGCAGTACCTGGCAACCGGCAGGAGGGTTGTGGGAGGAGGCACAGCAGGTTTTTTTTTCAGGGGGGTTAAAATGCACCATCATGTATTTAACAGAAGTTCATACAGGAAGTGACAAAGGAACTGCTCTAAGTGCTCTAGGAACTGCTGGAAAGTCTGTGGTAAAATTAAAGTTTCTGGAGATTCCTAGAACTACCCCAGAATTTGGCTCTGAGAATTACTGTAATCTCTATGGTAAAACTATAGGGTTTCTGGTGATTCCTAGAGCTACCGTCTGTCACTTCCTGTATGAACTTCAGATAAGTACACAAGGTTGCTTTTTTTTCGCTTTTAATTTTTCTCCCTCCACTACTTGGAGTAGTGGCAGACAACAGCATGTTCGGGGGGCATCCTCTGGCCCCACTAGGAGCTTGGTAGCCCTGTCTCTCAGCAAGCTCCCAAGGCATTGGGGATCCTAACTTGGCTCTCTCAGATCCTGGTCACCACCCTACCCCCGTCCATTATTATTTTCAGCCGCCCAATACTTCAGATTTCCCATCATGAATAATTCCCCTCTTTTGCCGTTCCCTTTCCCGACCCTGGTGCTTACACATAGTAGTAGCTTAGCATCCTCCCACAGGAGATCAGTGGCTTCTTGTTACATGTTTATTCTCTTCCTTTGTAATTGTCACTAGGGTTGCCATTCCCCCGGTCCTGGTGGGGTTTCCCCCATTCTGGGGGGCTTCTTCCCACCACTGGCCAGCTGGCTGACAGGGGAAACCTCAACCCTAAATAGCAATGTCGCTGTGCGATGTCCCAACACAATGATGTAACCCAGAAGTGACGTTATCACGTCGGGGCATTGCACAGTGATGCTCTGGTTTGAGGGGGTGGGTTTTCCCCCATTCTGGGGGGCTTCTTCCCACCACTGGCCAGCTGGCTGACAGGGAAAACCCCACCCCTAAACAGCAACGTCGCTGTGGGATGTCCCGACACTATGATGTAACCCAGAAGTGACGTTATCACGTCGGGGCATTGCACAGTGATGCTCTGGTTTGAGGGCAAAACTCTGTGGTTTGAAGCTGGTTTTACCATAGAGTTTTGCCCAAAAACCAGAGCATCACCGCGCGACGCCCCTGATGTGATGACATTACTTCTAGGTGACATCATTGCACTGGGGACATCCCGTAACGCCCCCCAAATCCCCCCGCCGGTGCAATGATTGTCACATTTGAATGAAAAAGGAAATAATTGAAAAGTTTGTTACATATCATAGTGCTTAAAGAAAGAGACCTAATTCAGTTTGAACATGACTACGCAGACATATTGATTTCCGGTATTTTTGGCATGAAACCAGCAACCATTTTATAGGGGTGGGATTGTAAACATTATTTATTTTCCACTCTGAACACCTGGTTTGAAGCTGGTTTTACCATAGAGTTTTGCCCAAAAACCAGAGCATCACCGCGCGACGCCCCTGATGTGATGACATTACTTCTAGGTGACATCATTGCACTGGGGACATCCCGTAACGCCCCCCAAATCCCCCCGCCGGTGCAATGATTGTCACATTTGAATGAAAAAGGAAATAATTGAAAAGTTTGTTACATATCATAGTGCTTAAAGAAAGAGACCTAATTCAGTTTGAACATGACTACGCAGACATATTGATTTCCGGTATTTTTGGCATGAAACCAGCGACCATTTTATAGGGGTGGGATTGTAAACATAATTTATTTTCCACTCTGAACACCAACTTTCTTTTGCTGGGAATGCATTTTCAATGCTATGTTTTATCTGGGAAGATGCAAGGCAGCATTCGTTGGATATGTAAGAAATTGCTCGCTTGGCTCTGTAGAAGGAATTTCAAATCCAGGAATGCTTTGAAGATGAAGACTAGACAGCCAGGATTTTCAGATCACTCTTGAAAAAGAGTGGCTTCAGAATCAAGGCCTCACATCAACATGTTGTGTCAAGGGAGGATACTGATTGAATGCATGAACACTTACATCGAACTAGACCCTTGGTCCATTAAGGTCAGTGCTGTCTACTCAGACTGGCAACAGCTCTCCGGGTTCTAAGACACAGGTCTCTCATATCTTTCACAGGCTGGGGTGTCACCAGTATGCAGATGACACCCAGCTCTGTCTGTTGATGAGTGGCCGACCGGAGTCTGCCCCAGATTATCTGGCCAGGGGGTTGAAAGCTGTGGATGGTTGGTTGGTTAAAACAGAGCAGGCTGAATTTAAATCCAGCGAAGATATTTATTTATTTATTATTTATTTTTGGGATTTATATCCCGCCCCATCCAATATTCAGCTCGGGGCGGCTAACAGATGGCAGATGGAGGTCCTGTGGCTGGACCGGGGGGGTGGGGGTTGGCCAGATTGCCAACTTCCCTCTCTTGACCAAGTCCCAACTTCCCTCTCTTGACAGAGTCCATCAAGAGTTTGGGACTGATCCTGGATGCCTCCCTTTCAATGGAGGCCCAGGTCACCAATGCTGTTAAGGCGGCATTTTACCATCTCTGCCAGGTTAAACAGTTGGCCCCCACACCTGTCACCCTCCGACTTAGCCACTGTGATCCATGCAACAGTCACCTTCAGGCTGGATTACTGCAGCTCACTCTACGTAGGGCTGCCCTTGAGGTTCATCTGGGAAATGCAACCGGTTCAAACTGCGTCTGTGAGCCTCCTCACAGGAACTCCATTTAGAGAGCACATTCAGCCAGTGCTCTGTCAGCTGCATTGGTTCCAGATTGCAAACTGGATCAAATCCAAGGTTCTGGTATTGACCTTTAAAGCCCTTAACAGTCGGGGACCAGAATACCTTTGGGACCGCCAGGGCTATTTTTGGGCAGGAACGCACAGGAACGGAGTTCCGGCTGGCTCCCAAGTTGGCCACGCCCAGCAGGAACTCATTAGCATAATAGGCCACACCCAACAGCAGAAACTCATTAGGATTGGCTGCATTAGGGGTGTGTGGCCTAACATGCAAAGGAGTTCCTGCTATAAAAGAAGGCCCTGGGTTTTGACAACAAACAAGGTAAACAGAATAACAAGTAAAAGGTGGGTGTGGCTGGATGACCACACTTCTGATAACATGGGGGTGTGGCCTAATATGCTAATGAGCTGTGCTGTCAGGGGCGTGGCCCAATATGCTAATGAGTTTATGCTGTTGGGTCTGGCCTATTATGCTAATGAGTTCCTACTGGACTTTTTCTACAAAAAGAGCCCTGGCCGGACCGCCTATCCTGGTACATCCGCCATAGAGCACTATGCTTGAGTGACCAAAACCTATCAGGGGTCCCCAGCCCAAAGAGCATCCATTTGTCCTCAACCAGGGTCGGGGCTTTTTCAGTCCTGGCCCCGGCCTGGTGGAACACTCTTCCGGGAGGGATCAGGGCCCTGCAGGATTTAGTGCAATTCCGCAGGGCTTGCAAAACTGAGTTGTTCCGCCGGGCCTATGGTTGAGGACAGTATGGGGGGTCTCAATCAGTAAGACCGAACGGATTGGCCTCCCCCGTCCCCTCTCCCCTCCCCTTGTTCCCCGTGCTGTTCCCCTTCTTCAGTGGTTAGATATCTTCCCTTCATATAGGGTTTTATATAACTGATTGTATTGTATGTATTTTAATGCATTTTATCGATGACTGAAGGAGCTGCGGTGGCTCAAGTGGTTAAGACGCTGAACTGCAGGCTGTGGAAGGTCAATAGTTCAGCAGTTCGAGACCCGAGTGTGCCGCATGACGGAGTGAGCTCCCATCTCTAGTTCCGGCTCCTGCCAACCTAGCAGTTTGAAAGCAAGAAATTGCAAGTAGATACATAGGTACCGCTTCGGTGGGAAGGTAACAGCGTTCTGTGCACCTTGGTGTTTAGTCATGCCGGCCACATGACCACGGAAACGTCTTCGGACAGCGCTGGCTCTTCGGCTCTGAAACGGAGATGAGCACCGCGACCCTAGCGTCGGACTCGACTGGCTTTCGAGCAAGGGAGACCTTTACTTTTTTATCGATGACTGAATGATTTGATATTGGAAATTTTAATTGTATACTTATAAACTGATGTTACCCACTCTGAGACAGTCTTTGGGAGAGCGGTCTATAAATTAAATCATCATTATCATCATCACCTCCTACCTCTCGGGACGCCAGCCTCCAGGTGGTGCCTGGGGGTCCACTGGAATTACAGCTCACCTCCAGATTACAGAGATCAGTTCTGGCAAAAAAATGGATGCTTTGGAGGGTGGACTCTGTGGCATTCTATCCCACTGCAGTACTTGTCCTCCCTAGACTCCACACCCCATCCCCCTCTGGTGGCCGGGGAGGACCTGGCAACCCTACCTACTTCTTGGTCTGTTTAACTGGAGATGCCAGGGATTGAACCACATATGGTGGAAGTGTGATAAAATTCAAAAATTTTGGGGGAAAATTGCTAAAATCCTCCTAGACGTTGCAAAAATAAATATACCCCTAGAGCCAGAAATTTGGCTACTTAATATGTTACTGGAAGATAAATCACATACACGTATAATTGTATATATTTTAACGGCAGCCAGAATTCTGATAGCAAGACGTTGGAAATCTAAAAGAATACCATCTATAGGAGAACTCAAAAATATGCTGATGGGAATAGCTGAAATGGACAGGTTAAATACAACACTACAAAATAAACCAGAGGAACTTTTTTGGGACAGATGGAAATTATTTTATGACTGGCTGAAGATGAAAAAGATAAATTAAAACTGAATTGTGCTAGTACGATATAAAAGTTGTAAAATGTGGAAGACGTAATGGATATTATAAGTTGTAACTGAGTGTGAAAGAGATGTGATGTTTAATTCTGTTATAGTGGAAAATGAAAATAAATTTTCAAAAAAAAAAAAAAAAGAACCTGGGACTTTTTGCACCCCAAGTGGATGCTGTAACCACTGAGCCACACCCCCTCCTCTGTGATTGCCGTGTGTGTTTTAACTTGTTTTAATGGGTTTTTTAAAATTGTTTGCCCCCCAGGGAACCTAACTATTTATTTATTCATTTTGTTGGAATTGTATCCCGCCTTCCCCGCATAGCAGGCTCCAGGCGGGCTCCATCAATTGCCACATACAAAAACTTAAAAAACACTTAAAATGCGACAATAAAATACGACTCCATTCCTGTGTGCAAATCAGTGCCCCCAGCAGATGGAAAGGCGGTCTGAAAATGTTTTCAATAAAATACCCATTCCCCTACTGAAGGTCCATTAAATAGATGAAGAGAACTTTCTTACGCGTTCTGCAGTTTCTCTACCAGGCCAGCCCTTTGTAAAGCACACACACACACACACACACTGCCTTGTGTGGCATTTCACTTTCAGGAGGCAAATCTTGGCATTTGCAAAAGTGCACCAGCCCGTCTCTTCCAGCCTGCGCCGGGCTCCTGGGAGCCTTTGCCGTTGCTCACTCCATATGTTCAAAATTGAGTTAAGTGTCTTCAGCTCATCCGCTTGGCTTTGGAGGTATTAGCGCTGGAAATATAATACACTTGACGTTCTTCGTATTTATTTTCCGGTCCCTGAACCTTTTGGGTCCCATCGTGCAGCCGCATACATATAAATATAGAATCTGATCTGAACCCATTCCCACCCGGCTTCTGGCCATCCCCCGAGAGGACCGTGAAGTGAGATGGTTCCAGAACTCCTTTCCTGCTTAACATTTGCTTGTGGAACTCACTTTCCGCATGAAAGGACTCTTTATTTATTTACTTTGTTTATATCCCATCTTTCTCCCCACTGGGGTCCCAAAGCAGATTACGTTTAGGGTTGCTGCCCGCCTCCTGTGATCGTTCATCGCTTTGCCTGGGAGGAAGTCCCCACCCTGAGACATCCAGGGTTTACGAATGGGGTTGGCAGCCTCCAGCCCACTTTCACAACTGATCTCCAGCTGACAGAGATCAGCTCCCCCAGAGAAAATGGCTGCTTTGGAGGGCGGGCTCTATGGCTTTGTACCATGCTGAGGCCCCTCCCCAGGCCCCGCCCTCTCCCGGCTCCACCCCCAACCCAGACCTGGCAACCTTATTTACAAAGCAAAGGGAGAATCCCAGGCACTGACTAATTAAGCAGCAGTGGGAGCCTGCCCAGTGGATGGCCAGCGATCATCGGGTTCAAAGGACAAGCTGGAGGCTTAGCGTGGACAGAATTTTAACATATGCCCAGAATCAGGCAATAAGCTTTCCCATGGGATCACTTCCTTCTCATTTGATTGCGAGAATTAACTATTTTAGATTGTAAGGTTACTTTTATCTGCTGGTATTTTGCTTTGAGCAGTTGCCAGTTGACCTGACAGCTATTCTGGCAGAGCCAAACAGCCACAAACTAGATGGCAGGGGATCGTGCACCCTCAGCTCTTAGAAACATAGAGCTGGCAAGGACCCCAAAGGCCACCTAGTTCAGCCCCTGCACAATGCAGGATAGTCACACATCTCCCCTCCCCCATTCCTCCGGTGACCTCAACTCTATGCCCAGAGGAAGGCAAAAAGCCTCTAGGGTCCCTGGGCCAATCTGGCCTGCAGGGAAATCCCTTCCTGATCCCAAAGCAATGTTCCCTCTAAGCTGTGGAGCCTTGTGAGCAAAAATTCCGCTTTGTGAGCTCCTGGCATTAAAGTTGTGAGCGAGCGATTTGGCTGTTTGCTCTGGAGCCCTCCTCCCTGAGCTGAGACAAAAAGGTGTGAGCCGGAGGCTAAAAAACTGTGAGCTAGCTCACACTAACTCAGCTTAGAGGGAACACTGTCCCAAAGTGGTGATCAGCGTTACCAGGGGCACATTAGAAAAGGTCGCAAGAGCTGAGCCCTGGCATATCCCTTTCTGCCCTCCCGCTCACGATCTGCCTTGTTTCCTGCCAACATGCCCGCAGCGGTGGTATGACATCCCTTCTGGGGATAACCATAGAATTTCCAGCAATTCCTAGAGAGGCGTGACATCACGTCCAGGTTTTCCTTGGACATGATGTCACCCTGACACATATATCCTCCAACTTCCTTTTGTGGTAACCCTACCGCAAACCCTGCTTGGAAAGCGAGGCTGCCAGCTGCACAATATCGGGGTGGAAACCTTCCAGCACAGGGCACTCCCACGGTCCTTTTGAATGATTAATTAGCCATTCCATATTACCTTGAAAAGGAGGCAGAGATGGGTCTTCGTTTCTGTGTTGGATATAACTTTGGGCATGCTGCTAGCCCCAAATAAAACATCAAGTAGGGTTGCCAACCCCCCCGGTTTGCCAGGGGTTCCCCCGTTTTGGGGGGGTTCTACCCGCCGCCGGCCAGATGGCCAGCGGGGGAAGCCCCACCCCCAACACCCACAGCCACCTCTCTCTCTCCCTTTAAGTATGTGGAACCCATGTTTCCTCCCAACCCTGATCTCCGCTTGAGATCACGCTTGCAGGGAAATGCCAGCTTCGTGCACTTAAAAGGGAAACCGGCTGCTCTTAAAGGGGAAACGCCGGCTCCTTTAAGTGCAGGAAACTGCCGTTTCTGGAGATCTGGCACGCGGGCGGGTGGAGGGGGGGCGGCGGACGTCCCCAACGTGACGTCATCACGTCGGGGAGGCCCCTCCCCCTCCAGGAAAGCCTCCAAAGTCCCCCGCTGTGGGTGGAAGATGGACTTGGCAACCCTAGCATCAAGTGATGACATAAATCTTAAAAAGCTCAATGATAGCTCACAAAATGTCTAATAGCTTGCTTGTCTGCATAAATTTATTTGTGGGTAAATGTTTTTTGGTGTTTTTTTTTAACTGTGAAATTTGTCCTGGGCCCACACTTCCTACTGGGAGCAATATGAGGAACAGCGGTGGCGGCGTTTACACATCTCACAGAATGAGTTGATCCTGTAGACTGTTGCAGGAAGATTGCATTCTGTGTGCTCCTTAATATTAAAAAAAAAAAAAATCCCAACTTCCTGCCAGAAGAAATTTAGGATATCTGAAAGCAGATTTTAGCTCCGCTGTCTCACTGCTATACTAATTAACGGCTTATATTAACTAGTTACTGCTATTCTAGTTACAGATATATATGTATTAAATGTGGAGGCAGGGCTCTTTTTGTAGAAAAAGCCCAGCAGGAACTCATTAGCATAATAGGCCACACCCAACAGCAGGAACTCGTTAGCATATTAGGCCACACCCCTGACAACACAGCTCATTAGCATATTAGGCCGCACCCCCATGTTACCAGAAGTGTGGTTATCCAGCCACACCCACCTTTTGCTTGTTATTCTGTTTACCTTGTTTGTGGTCCAAAACCAGGGCTTTTTTTGTAGCAGGAACTCCTTTGCATGTTAGGCCACACACCCCTAATGTAGCCAATCCTAATGAATTTCTGCTGTTGGGTACAGCCTATTATGCTAATGAGTTCCTGCTGGGCGTGGCCAACTTGGGAGCCAGCCGGAACTCCGTTCCTATGAGTTCCTGCCCAAAAATAGCCCTGTGAGGAGTGTTAACCCCCCTCCCCATGGGCTGAAGTGGTATAGTCCTTTCCTCCCACTTTATTCTGCTACATTACAGGGGACTCGTAGAATGATTTGGCTTCTGATCCAGATACAATATAGGGTAGATCGTGCACCCTTTCTGTGTAATTTCCTGACTCACTCCAGCCCTGAGAGCTTTAAATCAAAGCTGGGTATCATTCCACAATGAACGCCGCGGTAATGAAGCCTAATTTCTGTATTTCCTTCAATGTGCCTCATCACGATAACCGTTCTAGCTTTTCATAATGTCAGCCATACTTCGTATCCCAGCCTTCCGATTATCACCTTGTTGGGAGTCGTATATTATTCAGCATGTAATGAGTTTCACAATCAGCCCAATGAACTGATAATATAATCTTTTTTTCCCCTTTTTTCGTTTTCTTTAAAGGACAAAAAGAATTATTCCTGCCCCGTGTGCGAGAAATCGTTTTCCGAAGACCGACTTATAAAGTCACACATAAAGACAAACCACCCGGGTAAGATAAGATTCACAGTCATTCTTTTAATGTGATATAATAGAGGAGGAGTGGGGCCAGGTTAAGTAGCAGACTGTGGCTGCAGTACGTATACTACTAACATGGATCGCAGAAAACCAGTTAGAAACTGGGGTGGGCAGCTTGTTTACTGCTCTGCCCCCATGAACAGCTCCCATGCGTGGGAGAAGCCAAGGGGGCAAACCTTTTTTTTGTTGCCAAGATGAAATGAGAGAAAAAATTCACTGTAACCCTATGCAGAGTTACTCCAGTCTACATCCTCTGCATTTACACTGGAGTAGCCTTGACTTGAGGAGCTGCGGTGGCTCAAGTGGTTAAGACGCTGAACTGCAGGCTGTGGAAGGTCAGTAGTTCAGCAGTTCGAGACCCAGGTGCTGCATGACAGAGTGAGCTCCCGTCCCTAGTTCCAGCTCCTGTCAACCTAGCAGTTCGAAAGCAAGAAATTGCAAGTAGATAAATAGGGACCACTTCGGTGGGAAGGTAACAGCGTTCCGTGTGCTTTGGTGTTTAGTCATGCCGGCCACATGACCACGGAAACGTCTTCGGACAGCGCTGGCTCTTAGACTTTGAAACGGAGATGAGCACCGCGACCCTAGAGTCGGATTCGACTGGCTTTCGAGCAAGGGAACCTTTACCTTTAGCCTTGACTTGAATGCCCCAAGCTATCCTGATATTGTCAAATTTCGGAAGCTACGCAGCGTTGGCCCTGGTTAGTACTTGAGCAGGAGACCATCGAGGAATTCCAGTGTCACTATGCAGAGGCAGGCAATGGCAAACCACCTTTAAACATCTCTTGCCCTGAAAACCCAACAGGGTCGCCTTAAGGTCGCTATGTCTTGAGGGCACCACCATTTTGCCGTAACCTGGTTGGCCTAGGCAAGCCCGATCTCGTCAGATCTCAGAAGCTAAGCAGGGTCGGCCCTGGTTAGTACTTGGATGGGAGGCCACCAAGGAAGTCCTGTGGCTGCTGAGCAAAGGCAGTGGCCGTCAACCACCTCTAAGATAAGAATCTAAAACGTGGTCTTGTTCAAGGGATCAGCTGCAGTAGGTAATAAAGTCCTTTTCGGTAATGTAACGGAGAACAGACTGAAATGTTTAGACTTTGATTATGTGGGAGACAGCCAGAAGGTCCTACAGCACGTATTGCGTATTGTCTGGGAATGGAAGTTAACCGTTTGAGAATTTGTTTGATTGTCTTCCACTTTGCGTTCTTCTGATGAAGATGCATTTCGAAACTGGACCATATACCAAGTGCCTGTCTTTCCTGTCCTTTTGATGGACGTACGGTGGATTTTTCATGGAGCTGCAGGTTTCTTTTGTGTTTTTTTTTTTTTGGGGGGGGAGGTTTGCTGTCAAGTCACAGCTGATTTATGGTGACCCTGTAGGGCTTTCAAGGAAAGAGAGGTTCAGAGGTGGCTTGCCTGTTGTGTGCCTTCACATCATGACCCTAGTATCCCTTGGTGGTCTCCCATCCAAATGCTAGCCAAGGCTGACCCTGCTTAGATGTTGAGAATTCATGAGATTGGGCTAGTCTGGGCTATCCAGGTCAGGGCAGAGGTGCCGCTAACGCATCTTAATTAGCCAGTTTGAGAGCCAGTTTGGTGTAGTGGTTAAGTGTGCGGACTCTAATGTGGGAGAACCGGGTTTGATTCTCCACTCCTCCACTTGCAGCTGCTGGATGACCTTGGGCAAGCCATAGTTCTGCCACAGCTGTTCTTGGAAAAGGGCAGTTTATATCAGAGCTCTCTCAGCCCCACCTACCTACCTCACAGGGTGTCTGTTGTGGGGAGGGGGAGGGAAAGGAGTTTGTAAGCCGCTCTGAGACTCCCTTGGATAGTGAAGGGCGGGGTATGAATCCAGACTCCTCCTCCTCCTCTTCTTCGTATTCATATGCACTTCTCAAGAGAATCTGTTTTTTTGAATTTGTATTGAGCACATGTGAGTTTAATTCTTTCCCAATAATCATCCCCCCCCCTCATTTTGCAATATTGGATTATTATTTTTTGCATTGACTGTCATTAGGGTTGCCAAGCTGGGTGTTGCGCCGCAGCGGGAGCCTCCCGTCTGGCGTCTGGAGCACGTGCGAAGCGCGTGCGCGCCTCATGCACGTCACCCGGAAGTGACGTGACGACACCGGGCACGCTGGGGGCAGGGCCACGACCATCCGAGGGAAAACCATAGAGTTTTCCCTCGGATGACCGTGGACCCGCCCCCAGCATGCCCAGCGTGGTTGCGTCACTTCCGGGTGACACGCACGTCGGGGTGGGGCTCCCCCCGGGGCCCGATCCGCCAGCGGTGGGGAACCGGCCTCTGGGGCGGGGGTTTCCCCGCCCCCCGGGGGGGACTTGGCAAGCCTAACTGTCCTGTACATTACTGTTTTACAGTGAGTGCTATATAGTATTTTTCTCTGTTCTGCACACTGTGTTCCTTTTTGGTCTTGTTCAAGCTGTTAGCAGTTGTACCCAGCATCTGCCCAATCCAAAGGCTTCATACTGTCTGCTGGTCATAAGAGCAGTTGTCTCATCCCTTCTGCACCACTGACAGTCCACGCTTTTCCCATGAGGCCCCTCGTTCAGTCCCCAAAGGCCCTGGCAGTGATTTTTCTATGCTTTGGGCCATTATCCCTCATATAAAATCAATTTATCTCAAGTGTCTTTGATGTGATTACCCTGGGGTTTTTTAAGCTCGTGTTTTGAGATAGGGCTGTACAGCCCAATCACCTCATTATTTCCGGCGCTTACAGTGTCACATCTGGATTCAGAGGCCTTTTGCAGTTGTTAACAAGCTGTCTGCTTCGATGGTTCCAACTCCTCTGAAACTCCCGGGTGAAACCTTAAACAAATGTTACGCGCCTCTCGAAGAGTATTAAAACACATAAATATTTGGTTAGTAAAGCTCTACCCTGTTAACTATCGGCCACTTGAGAACGCCTCCCACCGGAAGACAGTTTCTGCACCGACGGAGGAACCAGACGCTAAATTGTGACTAAAATAGTAAGTCACTGTGGAGGTGCACAAAACAATGACCAGCTCCGGAAATACCATAAATTAACGTGGCTGTTTCCTTAGACAGCGAACCCCCATCGTCGAGAAGTGGCAGGAGAAGCGTGGCACGGCTAAGGAATAATGTGAATAAATAGATGTTACGTATTCTGGGCATGTGTTCCCCGAATGCTACAGCACTTTCTTTTAATGCATCTATTCTTTTCGTTTTTTTCTCCAGAGGTTTCGATGAACACCATCTCCGAGATTGTGGGCAGGAGGGTTCAGCTGAAAGGGCTGATCGGAAAGCGGGCGGTGAAGTGTCCCTATTGCAATTTTTATTTCATGAAGAACGGGTCAGACCTCCAGCGTCATATTTGGGCCCACGAAGGTAACTCCCTGGTTTTGAAAACCAGAGTCGTTTGCTGGTACATTCCAACTCCCTAAATAATGTACCCACTGATGTGCCATCACCTCTTTTTGTCAGAAAGCTAGCTCTGGGCTGAGGTCCCTCCTAGGTTTCTGCAGTGAGGGGGGTGCATTTCATCAGTTCCTCCCCCATGAAACAGCCTCAGATGCATCTTGAAATACTAGGCAGGGACCCCCAGGAATAGAGGAATAGCTTAGACGGAGAATTCTCTGTGGGATTCGGGGATTGGCGAAAATTTCCATGCCCACGAACATCCAGGTGGGATCCAAGCTCTGGCTTTTGGGGAGTAGGGGGGTCACCACATTCTGTGTAGGGAGCCTGCAGAGATTTTCTGCTTCTTCCGTGCTTGTGACATGCAATCTACTTAGTCTTCTAGTCTTAGGACTGGTTTTACACACCCACAAACTTGTCTGGATTTCTTGGCCCAATGACTTGCAGTTCAGTGCACAGACTGATTCGCTGGAGTGTTTTGAGATGTCAGCAAAAGGTGATTCTGGCAAGTATACGAGCTACCACTTAAAATTGCAGTCCGCCAGTGGGACCTTTCTACTAAGAAGAAGAGGAAGAGGAAGAAGAGGAGGAGGAGGAGGAGGAGGAGATTGGATTTATACTCCGCCCTTCACTACCCGAAGGAGTCTCAGAGCGGCTTACAAACTCCTTCCCCTCCCCACAACAGACACCCTGTGAGGTAGGTGGGGCTGAGAGAGCTCTGACAGAAACTGCTCTTTTTCAAGAACAGCTCTTATCAGAACTACGACTTGCCCAAGGTCATCCAGCCAGGTGCAAGTGGAGGAGTGGGGAATCAAACCCGGTTCTCCCAGATTCGAGTCCGCGCACTTAACCACTACACCAAACTGTCTCTCACACCAAACTGGCTCACACACCAGAGCAGGTGCAACGTGCTTTGTCCTGGAAGGAGTAATTGCACCCTTGCATGGTGAGCAGTTCTGCATTATCTTAAAATGCGTGTGCCTCATACCACTCACCACTTGAGACTCACAGTCTTCCCTGTAATAAATTTTCCTTAGATGAGATAGACTCCAAAGTAGCATGTTTTTTAGTTACAGCATTAACCCAATTGGTTTTAACATACTTGAGAGTTCATATGGTGTAGAGGTTAGAGTGTGGAATTAGGAGGCCCGGGTTTGAATCCCCACTCTGCCATGGGAGCTTGCTGGGTGTCCTTGGGCCAGTCACACGTGCTAGTCTAACCTACCTCACAGGGTAGTTGTGAGGATAAAATGGAGGACAGGAGAACAATATAAAGCCACTTTGGGTTCCCGTTCCTGAGAAAGGCCGGGTATAAATGAAGTAAGTAAATAAATATATTTGGCAAAGGCCACTGCTACTCTTGCATTAAAACTAGTTTAGCTAGCTTTGTAGCTAAGCAAGTCATTTGGAAATACAGCCTGTCCTATGTAAATTGCTGGTGCACCCACTAGTCTTTCACTTTACTTTCTGCTGCTAATGTCAATTTATGTTCATTCATGCCATCTGTAAACTAAGAAAATAAATAACAAGCAGGGTTTTTAAAAAATCTATTTTTTAATTTCCAGTGGTCAATCAGTGGCTATTAGCTATAAGGTATAGATGGAACAGGAGCTGCGGTGGCTCAAGTGGTTAAGATGCTGAACTGCAGGCTGTGGAAGGTCGGTAGTTCAGCAGTTCGAGACCCGGGTGCCCCATGACGGAGTGAGCTCCCATCTCTAGTTCCAGCTCCTGCCAACCTAGCCATTCGAAAGCAAGAAATTGCAAGTAGATAAATAGGTACCACTTCGGTGGGAAGGTAACAGCGTTCCGTGCGCCTTGGTGTTTAGTCATGCCGGCCACATGACCACGGAAACGTCTTCGGACAGCGCTGTCTCTTTGGCATTGAAACGGAGATGAGCACCGCAACCCTAGAGTCGGACTCGACTGGCTTTCGAGCAAGGGAACCTTTACCTTTACCTTTTACTGCTACTCTTGCGTTAAAACTAATTTAGCTAGCTTTGTAGCTAAGCAGGTCATTTGGAAATACAGCCTGTCCTCTGTAAATTGCTGGTGCACCCATTAGTCTCTTACTTTCCTTTCTGCTGCTAATGTCAATTTACGTTCATTCATGCCATCTGTAAACTGAGACAATAAATAACAAGCAGGGTTTAAAAAATAAATAAATTTATTTTTTTATTTCCAGTGGTCAATCAGTGGCTATTAGCTATAAGGTATAGATGGAACACTCTATCTGGGGGAGTGATGCTCTGTATTTTTGGTACTTGGGAAGGCACTAGTGGGAGGGTTTCTGGAGTTCTGGCTCCACTGGTGGACCTTCCGATGGCATCTGGGCTTTGGCCACTGTGTGACACAGCTAAGTTGGACGGGCCATTGGCTCGATCCAACATGGCTTCTCTTATGTTCTTAGCTTTAGCACTATAACAGCAGCAAATTGGCACATCAGCTTTTAGAAGCCTCCTGCTGTATCTTATTTTGGGAGTTCATGCAAAGTTTGTGTTAATCAGTTCCAGTCTTGAACCGGAGGCAGTCTGTTTTATGAGCTTCTGCCTCAGGAGAAAAGTCACGAGTTATTCCATAATTATTCTCCTGAACCCGTTTTGTTTATGAATGAGAAGCTCCTAGCCAGCCCCGTGAACGTTCTTCCCTGTGCACAGAAGGATAAGTGACATTATTACAGCCGCCTGAAGAAAGCCCGAGGCCTGCGATTCTGGATGCTCCCAAATCGCTAAAAATCCTCAGCACAAAACATTTTAAAATGCGGCTGTTTCCTAGTTGCACTTTTTAAAGATGTTAACCGAACCAAAACATCCGTGTCATGCAAACTCCACACCTGGAACCATCCCGATTCTTCAAGAAAATTGGCAGATCGAATTGGCACGGCCGACCCTGCTTCTGCAGCTTGGATTGTGAAAGAACTAAGAGGCTTTGGGGAGAGATCAAAGATTGGGGGGGGGAGTGGGGGGGAGTCAAGCAAATTGATCGCTTTAGGGATGGTAGGCAGTTCAAGCATTAGTGCCGAAGAAGAATAGAGAATTGAGCGGGAAACAGAAGATGCTTAGGGAACCTTTCATTTTGAGTTCTGAATACCATGAAGTACCTAGCCAAAAGCAAAATACGGTACGATTCCTAAGAGGGCTGCATCATTTCTAAGTCTCCTATTGCACGTGTGGATCCAGTCACATCGAGGTTCTTCAGAAATCACAAGGGCCTCTCAGTTTTATTGAGGGACTCTTCACAGCACTGGACCTTGAAGAAGCTTTGCTACCCAAGAACTACAGAAATATAAAACCTTGGCCTAATTTTACTGTTGCCCCTTATTTAGTTAACTTTACCTATGAACCCTGTAGATGGGCCTTTTCCAGAGCCCGTTTTGAGGCACTCCCTTCTGCTGTACTGCAAGCTAAATTCACTAAATTCACTAAATTCATCAATTGAAAGATTATGTATATGCCCATGCATGGCTAATATGGTGGAATCAATTTCTCATGTCCTCCTGTTCTTAGGGTTGCCAAGTGATTCTTCGCCAGGAGCGGGGGGCTCCCGGCCAGCGTCGGGTGTGCGCGCGTGCGTCACCCGGAAGTGACGCAGGCACGCTGGGGGCGGGGCCACGCCCATAAAAGGGAAAACCATAGGGTTTTCCCTTGTACGGCCGTGGCCCCGCCCCCAGCGTGCCCAGCATGCCTGCGTCACTTCCAGGTGACGTGCATGCCGGGGCGAAGTTCCCCCTGGGGCCCGATTCCGTGGTGGTGGAAATCGGGCCTCCGAAGCGGGGGTTTACCCGCCACCCACCCCCACTTGGCAGCCCTACCTGTTCTGCAGATTCTATCAGGAGGAACGAGACCATCTTATACTACCCCTTCTGTCTAGATTTAGCCCTCTGCAGTCTTATCTTGACTTTAGACCAGAAGTCCTTTGTAAATTCCTCCTAGAAGATGTTCAGAGCTCAGTGACTTATGCTGTGGCAAAATTTCTTGCTTAGCTATTAGAAAACGCCCCTCGGCAAGATCAACAAGGAAGCAGCTGGTCAGGTCTTCTTATTAATTGTCTCTACTGTTGAAATCAGCCTGCCAGGCTGCCTGGGAATGTTATTGTTTGCAAATGTGCTGATAACTATGAGTGTCAATCATGACTGATCTATGATTGTAACTAATAGAGATCGCTGGACCTGTACATACCGTAAGAGGCGTGTAAATGTCTTTTCCTGCCCGCCGTCCCCATTTCAGCATGGCTTCACAATCAGGACTGTGATGTATGAAGCAGTCCGAGGAACTCTCCCGTTCCCGGTAGCAGCCACCACCACTTCCTTTGGGAAGGAACTGTGGCTGAGTGGGTAGGGCAGGTGTTCCCAGTCTTTTTGAGCCAGCAGGCACCTTTGGAATTCTGACACAGCGTGGTAGGCGCAGCCACAAAATGGCTTCCACAGGAGGCGGAGCCAGCCACAAAATGGCTTCCACGGGAGGCAGAGCCAGCCACAAAATGGCTTCCACAGGAGGCGGAGCTAGCCACAAAATGGCCGCCGCCGCTTGCCTTCAGTCACACAGTGCAACACATTTAAAAAATCTGGAGAGCCAATCAATGCTCAGTCAGAAGCCGTGCTGGGCAAAAGATCCATCTGGCCCCACCCACTTCCCACAACTACGTGGCAGGCATCAGAAAAGATGTCGGCGGGCGCCATGGCACCCACAGGCACCATACTGGGGACACCTCGGGCACAGCACCTGCTTGGCCCGCATAAGGTCCCAGATTCAACCCCCAGCATCTCCTGCTAAAAGAATCAGGCGATAAGTCAGGGGGAAAGACCTCCACCTGAGACTCCAGGGAGCTGCTGCCAGCGTGAGTGGACAGTACCGACCTTGACGGACCAAGGGTCCGATTCAGTTCGAGGCAGCTTCTTGTGCTCAAGTCTGTGGCTCACAAGCCATTTCATCTGTCACCGCCCTCTCTTCCAGGCATCAAGCCGTTCAAGTGCTCTCTCTGCGAATACGCCACTCGAAGCAAGAGCAACCTGAAAGCTCACATGAACCGGCACAGCACCGAGAAAACCCACCTGTGTGACATGTGCGGGAAGAAGTTCAAATCGAAAGGCACCCTGAAGAGCCACAAACTCCTCCACACTGCAGATGGTGAGTCACTTGAGCCTGGGCACTAAATGCTTCCCAACACCAAAGAACCACACAGCTAGTGAGTTCGTGTGGCACTTGTTCAGATGTTGCTCACCACATGAGGAGGCTGCCCAGAACCATTACTGGTGGCAGTATGCCAAGGAGTGGAGTGCAATGGGTTGCGTCCTACTATTCTATCCAGCTTATGCACAGGATTCCCCCCAAAAGTGACTGTGAGTAGTCATGGTGCCTAATCGTTCTTCTCCAGGTACCCATGGAGCATTCCAGAAAGTGGGTGGGGCCTAGGGTTGCCAGGTCCCTCCTTACCAGGAGAAAGGGGAAGGAGTGACTGTGGGTAGTCATGGTGCCAAATGGTAGTCATGGTGCCGAGTAGTTAAGTGTGCGGACTCTAATCTGGGAGAACCGGGTTTGATTCCCCACTCCTCCACTTGCACCTGCTGGATGACCTTGGGCAAGCCGTAGTTCTGATAAGAGCTGTTCTTGAAAAAGAGCAGTTTCTGTCAGAGCTCTCTCAGCCCCACCTACCTCACAGGGTGTCTGTCGTGGGGAGGGGAAGGGAAAGGAGTTTGTAAGCCGCTCTGAGACTCCCTTGGGTAGTGAAGGGCGGGGGATAAATCCAATCTCCTCCTCCTCCTCCTCTTCTTCTCCAGGTACCCATGGAGCTTTTCAGAAAGTGGGTGGGGCCTAGGGTTGCCAGGTCCCTCCTGGCAACCGGCGGGGGATGGGGGGGACTTATCAGGAGAAAGGGGAAGGCCTAGCCCACGTCACGAGCATCACAGATGATGTGATGTCATCCCACTGCGACACTGGTATTTGGGCAAAAACACTATGGTAAAAATGGCCTCTACTATGAGTTCTTGCCCAAATAAATAAATAAACAGCAGGGCCCTTCCGTGTGATGCCACCTGTCTCTGAGACACCCTTCCCATGCAAACATTGAATGGTGCCTAGTATAACGTGTTTTAGGAGCCAGTTAAATGCTTGGGTATTTGCTTGACTGCTGGCATCCTCTGATTGATTTCAGCGTCTCCATTTTACTTATTCGCAGTTCATTGGCTGCCGCTTTGGCATTTACGTCTGCTCTATTTTACTGTGATGTGGGGTTTTCAGCTATTTGTTGCCAGCTGCCTTGGAGGCTCTGTATTTGGAATGGAGGAGAGAAAAATCTAAATCTTCTAAGTTAATTATTCTCTTGTGGTGCCTTCTGTTTGCAACTTCATTATCTCTCCCCTCCCCCTTTTCTTTCCTAAGTCAAGACTTCCAGATTTCCTTCCCACAAACTGTATGTGCTTTAAAAAGCTCGGGACATCTTTCCTACCTTGTTTTGGTACAGCTGTCTTTTTGGAAGAGCCCAAAGTTTCGGCAAGGCGAGCGAGAGGGGCCTGCCCGTGATTTCTGTGTTTCAGACATCATTCCTGCAAGACCAGCCCCCTGCTCTCCAGCTGTGCGTTCTGAATGCTTACCCAGAAAGGCAGGGCAGCAGAGAACCCAGCTGTTTGGAGTTTCTCGCCATTCGTAATCACCAGCGAACATTCCAGCCCCCTCCCCGGAGTTTCATTAGACAGCAGATATTTTAAACATCAAGGCTTTTTTTCTCAGCTATGTTTTATATAGATACTGTCACATTCTTTATAAGCCGTTCCGAATTTTCAAAAAGAACTTTGAGGAGCAGACGCCCCACTTTCTTGACAAGTTAGTGCAAAACCTGAAATCTTCCTTTCACAACTCGGGTTCCATTTTAAAGCTGTTTTTGACAGCTGTTGCTGAAAGGGTTTCAAATAGCATCTCTCCATCCTGATTATACAGTGGGAGCTGGTAATGGGAGTACAGAATCAGAGATCTCCGTGCAGTAGGGCTGCAGCCCAGCTCCCGGGGTCTTCTGGTCATTATAGCGTTTTTACCCAACAACAACAACTAGATTGTCGAAGGCTTTCATGGCCGGAGTTCATTAGTTGCTGTAGATTTTCCGGGACGTGTGGCCGTGGTCTTGGCATTGTAGAATCTGACGTTTCGCCAGTAGCTGTGACTGGCATCCTCAGAGGTATAAACACAGAAAGATGGAATACTCTCAGAATACTCTCTGAGTATTCCATCTTTTCATCTGGCTGTGCAGATCTCTAAAACCAGGGGTCATTTCGTAGAAAAAGAGCTAGGGGAACTCATTAGCATAACTCATTAGCATATGCCACACCCCCTGACATCAGGGGCCCGGCGGTGGACCTGCACGGCCAGTGGGAGTGTGAGGAAGCCCCGCGAAGGCCCTCCCTGGCCCCAGGCAGGCAGGGGTGGGGAGAGGCGGGGAGGAAGCAACTTACCCTCCCTCTTCTCCTGCCTCCTCCTGGCTGAATGAGGGCTGGAAGCGGGGCGGCCGGAAGCAGGGGGTGGGGCTTCGTCATGTGCCCCGCCCCCCTGCACCTCACCCGGGGGAAGTGCGTTCCCCCGCGTTCCCCCCCGAAAAGACCTCTGTCTAAAACCATTGCTTTGACAGCAGCTGCCGCTACTGCACAGGGCTCTTCACTGTGTCCGAAGGAGCCGTTTTGTCATAGTCATTTTGTGGCTGTGTCCACCATGCCGTGTCATAATTCCAAAGGTGCCCATAGGCTTCAAAAAGGTAGGGGGACCTTGGTGTAGCATAAAACAGGACCAAATAAATATATGATGGCAGCAAGAGTGTTTCATACAGGAGTGCATATAAAGGAATCGCACACAAGACTCACTGGCATGATGACCATAGAGTTGCCCAGCGTGGCAACCAGCAGGATCCCCGGGGGGGGGGGTGGAGACATGGGAGAGGAATCAGCAACACAGTGGTTTCACTTCTGGGAAAAGTCTGGAAGTGACAACACACCTCTCTAGGAATTCCCAGAAAC
>NW_015176490.1:145781-166085 GCF_001447785.1 Gekko japonicus | reverse complement strand
GAACCCAGCAGGGCCCCCGGGGGGGGGGGAGACATGGGAGAGGAATCAGCAACAGAGTGGTTTCACTTCCGGGAAAAGTCTGGAAGTGACAACACACCTCTCTAGGAATTCCCAGAAACTTTTTGATAAGGTCATAGAGTTTTTTGGTTATTTCTAGAGAGGTCTGATGTCAGTTCTGGGTTTTCCCTGTCAGCCTTCCCCCCCCCCCATCAATTCCTTTCCAAGTGGGGGTTGGCAGCTCTAATTGATGAGGCCTATTAAAGTCTCTTTGGGAGGCTCTTTAAGACATTTAGGCAGTCAGAGGCTATGGATCAGTGGTAGATCACCAGCCTTATGTGCTGAAGGTCCCGTATCCAGTCCCGGGTGTCTCCGGATAATGATCCCAGGGGAATGGTTTTCGAGAAAGACCTTCCTCTGTGTCGGATCCTGATGAGTCACTGACAGTCAGAGTACACAACACTAAGAAGATGGCCCCCCTTTTTTTTTTTGGTAAAAGAATTTTTATTTTCATGGAAATAACCTCTTACAATTAAAAAACTGTTATCATTCTTAAACCAATACCTATATTCCCATATCCCCCCTCCCTTCTGGTGGCTTCCCGCAATGTTTCCCCCTTTGACCCTCCAGTACATCTTAAGATAACATCAATTAATCTCAATATTGTTCTAAACATAGTAAATTGTGCTTCACATCCCAGTTTTTTTCTAGGTAAAGTTTAAAGTCCTTCCATTCTTCAAAAAAGTCAAGGGCTTCCTTGTTATTCAGTTTCTTCGTAATTTTATCCATCTCTGCCATGAACAGAATTTTTCGTATCCAGAAGATGGCCCCTTCTTATAAGAAGAAGAGATTGGATTTATACCCCCCCCTTCACTACCCGAAGGAGTCTCAGAGCGGCTTACAAACTCCTTTTCCCTTCCCCTCCCCACAACAGACACCCCGTGAGGTCGGTGGGGCTGAGAGAGCTGTTTCGAGGACTGCTTCTGAGAGAGAACAGCTCTGAGAAAACTTGTGACTGACCCAGGGTCACACCAGCAGTTGCACGTGGAGGAGTGGGGAAATCAAACCCGGTTCTCCCAGTCCGCGCTCCTAACCACGACACCAAACTGGTTCTCAAGGCTAATTCTGGTGCTGATGTGTACCCTCATATAAAGACCCAGTAAATATAATACCACGGTGTTTTCAGTTACTCTGTTCCACTTCTAATTTTTTTTAAGTCCAAAGAAACACTGTAAACTTTGAAACCGTGTCCTAAAAAAAGAGATAAGGTTTTCTCGATCTTGCCAGGGGTGGCGACTTTCTTTCCGTGCTGCTCAATCTGCAATTCATCACTTTAACAGTCAACAAATTAAAGGGATTTAGGAGCTGCTACCCCAGCCAATTGGCTGCAGACACAGGACGGAAAGCGCCCATCGACAGCCCGTTCCCTCTTACCCCACCGTTCTTCTCCGTCCAGCGACCATTTGCATCTGAATTCACCTGGTTTTCTGTTTCAGGGAAACAGTTCAAGTGCACGGTTTGTGATTACACCGCTGCCCAAAAGCCCCAGCTCCAGCGTCACATGGAGCAGCACGCTTCGTTCAAGGTAAGACGGTTCCCACCCACCCTGCTGCCATTCCTCATCCATCAACGGAAGCTAATACATTTGGTACTGGCGGAGGCTGGAGGGCGAGAAAACGGGTTGGGACTCCAGGTTAAATTTTACAGGGTCAGAATGGAGCATCCCAGCCTCCCGCAGAAGATCACTGATCTCCACAATGCGTCGCTCCTGGAGGACAGGCAACTCTGAGGAGCGCCAGGGGGGCAGGGGTCTGCGGCGGGGGGGGGGAATCAATGGAACATAAGAGAAGCCAATGCTGGACCAGGCCAATGGCCCATCTAGTCCAACACTCTGCCACACAGTGGCCAAAAATACCAGGTGCCATCAGGAGGTCCACCAGTGGGGCCAGGACACTAGAAATCCTCTCACTGTTGCCCCCCCCCAAGCACCAAGAAGACAGAGCATCCCTTGTCCCAGCCTGAGAGTTCCTATCTATACCTTGTGGCTAATAGCCACTGATGGTCTTCTTCTCCATATGCTTATCCAATTCCCTCTTGAAGCTGTCCATGCTTGTAGCCGCCGCCACCTCCTGTGGCAGTGAATTCCATGTGTTAATCACCCTTTGGGGGAAGAAGGACTTCCTTTTGTCTGTTCTAACCCGACTGCTCAGCAATTTAATTGAGTGCCCACGAGTTCTTGTACGGTGAGAAAGGGAGAAAAGTACTTCTTTCTCTACCTGCTCTGTCCCATGCATAATCTTATAAACCTCGATCATGGAAGTGGAAATTGCCAATGTAGTCTGGATCCAACCCGATGCTGTAAGGTTCTTTGAAGACCAGTTGAAAAGGAATGGCTCTCCCAATATGTACCCATGTGTCATTTCTATTCCTTGTGGCAATTTTTCCTGGCAGTGTCATTGATTAGTATCAATGCTGGTATGTTCCAGAGCTTTCTCTGTGATTGCGCCCAAGTTCTGGAATAGGTTTCTGCTGGGAATACAGAGTGTTCCCTCCCTATCGGTCAAGCTGTCCTTTTTAGGAGACTTTGGGGGGGGGGTTCTTTTGAGGGATGCCGAGTGCTCCATTTCGATTGGGTGTTGCTATCATGGCTTTTATGGACGGATTGCTGGATTTTAATCAGTCTCATTGTCATTTTTGTTTTATGAGAACCAGCTTGGGCCAAAAGACTGGCTACAAATAAAAGAGTAGCAGGCTATAAATACACCCATAAGAAACCATCTGTGAGCTGCGGCTTCATCACCGAGTAGGCACTGGGTGCTGTGCATCGATGGGCATAAGAACTGCGAATTGAGCCTGAAGTTGCAGGGTGAAGGTCATGCGGGTTGTTAAGCAAGGCCGTGGCTCAGCAGCAGAGCGTCTGCTCAGCATACAGAAAGTCCCAGGTTCAGTCCCCGGCAGGCCCGTAGCCAGGATTTTGTGGCTTGTGGGACAATTTTGTTTTTCTGGTGGGGCTGAAGTTCTCAATGCAGGAAGAAAAGCCATTTAGCCAATAGAAAGCTGTTACCGGGATAGATCTCTAAACTGCAAGCTGTCAGCCACTTCAGATGATGGTTCTCTGCTGCTGCAAGTTAATCACTTCTGCCAGCCTAAGCAACAATTCTGAGAACAAGCCGGCGGGTGGGGGTGATGACTTCTACAGTCCAGAAAGCTAAGACTTGGGCAGAAAAACTCTCTTCAAGGAGACCAGTATCTTGACACAGAGTTAGAAGGGATCCTAGAGGTCACCTACTCCAACCCCCTTGCTCAGCGCAAGAATCAGTCAACTACAGCACCTCGCTCTGCTTAAAGAAGCACACACCTTTAAAAAAACATTTAAACATGATTGGAAAAAAGCATTTACAGGAACATAAGAACATAAGAGAAGCCAGATTAGGCCAATGGCCCATCCAGTCCAGCACTCTGTGTCACACAATGGCCAAAAATACCAGGTGCCATCAGGAGGTCCAGCAGTGGGGCCAGGACACTAGAAGCCCTCCCACTGTTGCCCCCCCACCCCAAGCATCAAGAATACAGAGCATCACTTGCCCCAGCCTGAGAGTTCCTATCTATTTGTTGTGGGGCTGTGCCTTTAAGAAAGGGGGCAGAGCCCCCCCAAGTCCCACCGTAGCTATGGACCTGGTTCCCAGCATCTCCAGTTAAAAGGATCAAGTAGTAGGTGGTGTGAGACCCTGGAGAGCCACTGCCAGTTTTGAGTAGACAATACTGACCTTGAAGGACCAATGGTCTGAGCCAGTGTAAGGCAGTTTCGTGTGAGGATCTCAGTGCTCTGAATTCAAGCCAAGGCCCGGGACAGAAGAGGGAGAGGATGGTGGTACAACCAGGGACAGCCATCCTAGAAGATTGGATTTATATCCCGCCCTTCACTACCTGAAGGAGTCTCAGAGCGGCTTACAATCTCCTTTCCCTTCCCCTCCCCACAATGGACACCCTGTGAGGTAGGTGGGGCTGGGAGAGCTCTGAGAGGAACTGCTCTTTTTCAAGAACAGCTCTGACAGAACTATGGCTTGCCCAAGGGCATCCAGCCAGGTTCAGGTGGAGGAGTGGGGAATCAAACCCTGTTCTCCCAGATTAGAGCCCCCACACTTAACCACTACACCCAACTGGGTCCTAGAAACGAGCCAGATTTATGGCCCAAGGAGCGGCTTATTGGCAGGATAGTTTCCAGATTAAAAGTGTGACAGGGCTGTGATATTTCTTTTCAGTGCGTGCGTGTCCTTCAGAGTCAAATAGAATACCACTGGTGGACCTCCTGATGGCACTGGTATTTCTGGCCACTGTGTGATACAGAGTGTTGGACTGGATGGGCCTTTGGCCTGATCCAACATTGGCATCTCTTATGTTCTTATGTTCTTATGTTCACTGGCAGGCACTGTACATAAACGAGAACAAGGCAGAGGCTTTGCCTGCAGGTGAAAAAGGTGAGACAGGCAGGGGCGAAAGGAACAGAGGAAGGTGAGGTTGATGGTGCCAGAAAGAGCCGGGGAGTTGTTAATGGGCATTCGGAAGGGTCATGGCTCAGTGGAAGAGTATTTGCTCGGCCTGAAGAAGGTCCCAAGTTCAATCCTCAGACCGGTTCCCCGCAAGCAACTGTGCCCCCCTCGCTCTTCTGTTTCCCCTGCTTGCATCGGTCAATTTCACACTATCCGCTGCGCGGCCGCAGTTTGACCTGCAGCTCCCCCCCACACCCCGATTTTCCCCGCATCTTCTCCATCTGAAAAAACAAGGACTGAGAAGACGCGGGGGGAATCGGGGGGGAGCTGTGGGTCAAAATGCAAGTGGGGGAAACAGAAGAGCAAGGCCGGCACAGCTTCTTGTGGGGAATCGGTCTCAGTATCTCTGGTTAAAAGGACCAGGCAGCAGGTGATACGAAGGACCTCTGCCTGGGACCCTGGCGAACCATTACCCGTCTGAGTAGACAGTACTGACTTTGATAGGCTGATTCAGTATAAGGCACCTTCATGTGGTCATTTGCTTCTGTCCAGGGGTCATTTAGTAGAAAAAGAGGTGCAGGAGCTCATTAGCATAACTTATTAGCATAGCTTATTTGCATATGCCACACCCCCTGACATCACTGGAAGTGTGTCAGAAGGCAACACCCACTGCTCAGGCTCTACTGGACTGTTTTGGATTGCTAGCTATTGAGGGGGGGGATGTGCAGATCTGTCCTCACAGAGGAGGGAGAGCTTGTGCCTGAATAAAACTTGGTCTTAAAGGTGCCACTGGACTGTTTTGGGGTGGGGCTCTGCAACTTACCTGGCTGCTTCTTGCTTTGACTGAGGGCTGCTGGGAGCAGGGGGTGGGGCTTGTTGCTTGTGCCCGCCCCCTGAGCTCTTTACTGCCGGAGCCCCGCTCCTGTGCGCTCCTGCAGGAAATGACCCCTGCTTCTGTCTAGAATGAGGCTGATCTTCCTTTAGCTCCTGGATTCATATGGAAACTGGCAATTCCAGCAGAGTTCTTTCAGCCAGGGTGGTGGATGGCAAGCTCTCTACAGGTGTTCGTCCTTTGGCAAATGGCTGGGGGCAAGACCGGTCTTCCACTCGCCACTGTGTTCTTCTGGGGGAATGGAGGAGTGCAGTATCTTAATGGTCTTTGGACCTCTGGCTAGCATACGAAGTGGCCCTCCACTGAACCCCATCATTGGTCCATTTGGTTCAGAATTGACTATTCATGCTGCTTTTTACTTGAGAACACTGTGGCAACACAATCAGAGAAGGCAATTCTAGTCTATACTTTAGAACCACTGGGCAAGTAATTGTACTTTTAAAGATCTCATTTGCACATTTATTGCGTGCCTGGTGGTTTTATTCTGGAACAACTGGTTTTCTGGTCCGTATTGAATTTATATTGTGTATCTATTCTGATTGTGTCTACATGAGTGTATTATATTTATATAGCCATCTTGCCACTCAATTGTTTGACCTCTGAGGAAGGCCTACGCAGGCCGAAATGCGTCAGGTCAGGTTTTTAAGCCCGTGTGTATGTTACTTATATATTTGATCTGAATGGGCCCTTATACATGTTTTTAAATTTGTAATTAATAAATACATGCATCTTTTTCTATATATTTTCTACATTTAGTTTTTAATATTGGCCCTCTTTTTCACATTTTACTAACCTTTGTTAGGTTCTGAATTTTAAGGTTCAGTTTTTTTGCCCTTTCTGTCCCTCCTCCACCGAACCACATCATTGGCCCATTTGGTTCAGAACTGACTATTCAGTAGCACTCCAGGGTCTCAGGCAGTGTAAAGTCATTCCCTGCACTTGCTTACCCAAGAGCCTAGGACCCTCCTCCTGCATGTGTCCGCAGGATGCGGTCACTCCACCCATCCGTTTTCTGTGACTGTGACGGCAGCATCAGCTAGTCAGGCAGGAGAGAGAGAAAGAGCTATGCGTCCTGAAATTCTCTCTTCTATAAAGAAGTACTGAGACGTCGTCTTCCTTTGCCCACACAGCTCTTCTACTTCCTCCAAATAAAGACTGGGAAAGGAAAGAGAAGCTTTAGAAAGGAGCCGAGGGAATCAGACTGTTGGGGCCCAAGAGTAGAGTCTGAGGTTCATCTACAGCAGGGGTGTCAAACTCATTTGTTACGGAGGGCCGGATTTGACATAAATTGGACTTTGTCGGGCCGGCCCATGTGTGTCATAAAATGTAATGCCAGGGAGTGGAGATATAAACTTGATAAGGTCACACAAAGATTTTTTTAACTTAAAAACATGCTCGAAACATTAGCATTCTTGCAATATTTTGTTTATTTAACGGTCTCTGCTTCTTGCTCTGAATTATTGCATCAAAATGTCTGTGCTGTTGCAATCTGGGAGGGGGAGGAGCCTCAGCCCAGTGCACAGAGCAGAAGCTTGCCTATCTATCTCTCCTGAGTGATTGAGTCAGTCTGGGAAAGCAAGCTATGATGCAGCAGCAGACCTGGAGGAAGAAGCAGGAGACAACCAGTCCCTTGTGGGCCTGATAGAAGCCCTCTGGGGGCCTGATCCAGCCCCCGGGCCACTTGTTTGACACCCCTGATCTACAGGTTACATGGCCTTCATGTTTGTTGGGGAACAGCACGAAGACTCTGGATCACACGTGGAGTGCGAGCTTTGTGCCTCCCAGATGCACCTGAGGTCTTTTCTGTTTGTGGCCATAGCCTGCAGGGAGAAGCAGGTTTAGCCTCACCCTCCACACTGTTTTTGCTTTGCAGACCAGCCCACGAAGCCGCTATTGGGTCCATTGGGAACTTAAGTGTAGCCACATCAGTGACGTGATTTCTACAACAAAGCCAATGGTGGTGGTTGTGAAAGGGGGGCAGGGCTACAGCCAGTTCGGTGTCGTGGTTAAGAGTGGCGGACTCTAATCTGGAGAACCAGGTTTGATTCCCCACTCTTCCACATGCAGCCAGCTGAGTCAGTCACAATTCTGTCAGAGCTGTTCTCTCAAGGGCAGTTCTGAGAGAGCTCTCTCAGCCCCACCTGCCTCGCAGGGTGTCTGCTGTGGGGAGAGGAAGGGAAAGGAGATTGTAAGCTGCTCTGAGACTGCAACTGAAGAGGGGGTATAAATCCAGCTCTTCTTCTCCTTCTTCTCCCCCCCCCCCCCCCCGGTGCATTGTGGTCGCAAACAGAAAAGAGCCAGTGTATGTCTGGGAGGCGCAAAAGTCCCACTGCACATGAGATGAAAAGTCCTTCTGTTGTTCCCCAACCACCACAAGGACTGTAAGGTGTTGATGAAGCCTAATAGAGAGGGAATGGGCTCTTTAAGAGTTCCTGCAGATGTTTGCATTCCCATTGGTAGTGGGAAAAATCTATGGCCTCACATTAAAAAATGCGTGGGTCTGGGCTGCATCCTCACCAGTTGGCGCTGACAGCGATTTATTAATATGGATTTTTAACTCGCCCAACTCTCAAGGCAGAGAACATTGTAAAACAATAAAGCAATTTTGCTGCCAGCCACAACTTTTATCGCTCATGCAAAAGATGAAGAATCAGGTTTGTTCTCACTGGCAGTGAAACTTAATAGCGGGTTTTAAAATAATAATAAAAAAAAGCATGCCACTCTGCCTGGATTAGGGAATGATCCATTGGGAACTTATCCTGAGTAAGCCCCTTCATCTGAAATTACCGTGGATGTTGCGTTGTGTAGCTCTTGTTCGTTCCAGTTCAGGGTCAAACAGAAAAATCTTCCACTGATACTAGGAAATGCTTACTATGGCATCATCATCATCCATCATCATCATCATTATTATTATTTGTAGTTGTAGTAGTATTCACATGCTAGCACTTTGTTAACCGTAATATGCACTGATACCCTTTTGTAAAGATTAATTACATGATTAGCACCAGCTGAAATGTGCACTTCGTTATTTTAGCAATTTAAATATGTGTACCAGTTGTCAATAAAACGGTTGTATCTGTGCCTCTTCCTTCCTTATTGTTTACATTTTGAGTTGATCCAGTCGTGATTGCATATTTGTATCATTTTATTTTCCTGTTCCTCACTTGTGGGGATTTCTTTCTCTCAATGAGTTAGCACAAAGAATTCTAGCTGCAGTTGTGATACAGCACAACAATTCCTGACATAAATTGTTTACAGATTTTATATATGGCAGTAGATTGTTTCATTTCAGTGATTCTGTCTAGCATAGATTAGATAGATAGATAGATAGATAGATAGATAGATGCTGTACAGGATTAGCCCACCCAAGCCAGTCCAGGGATGAGAGGGAATCCTGTACTTTTCAGTACATTAAACAACAAACCATGAGATGGTCTATACCCTCTCTGGTTTCCAGACAATTTGCCACCAGAACCTCTTTTCACTAGTCCCTGCTTCTCCTAAGGGAAGAGATTCCAAACCCTTAGTTGGCATCTGGGACAGAACACATTAGCAACTCAATCCAGAGATGCACACTTTTACTCTTCCCAAGGTAGCATATGTGGTCAAGGTTAGGCACAAGATTTAGCCTTGGAGTTCAAGTTATAACACCAGAGACAATTAGAAATAAGAAGGATCTTTATTCAGTACAGAACTTAGCATAGACTACCAGAGATTACAAAAATAACAAAGGCTAGGGCTGTTTGCCTTAACTAAACATTAAAGATTCATAATTACCTAGTCAGGAGTATTCATCAGTCTAACATAGTCCAAGTACCAAGGGATTTTGAGGAGTTGTTTACTGCAGCCAGAAGATCTCTCTCTCTCTCTCTCTCTCTCTCTCTCTCTCTGTGTGTGTGTGTGTGTGTGTATAAACATACTTTGTAAATTTGTTTTATAGTTATTTAATGGTACTGGGTGAGCTGCGGTTGCTCAAGTGGTTAAGACGCTGAACTGCAAGCTGTGGAAGGACGGTAGTTCAGCAGTTCGAGACCCGGGTGCCGCATGACGGAGTGAGCTCCCGTCTCTAGTTCCAGCTCCTGCCAACCTAGCAGTTGAAACTGTAAGGAAATAAATAGGTACCACTTCGGTGGGAAGGTAACAGCGTTCCGTGCGCCTTGGTGTTTAGTCATGCCGGCCACATGACCACGGAAACGTCTTCGGACAGCGCTGGCTCTTCAGCTTGGAAACGGAGAGGAACACCGCAACCCTAGAGTCAGACTCGACTGGCTTTCGAGCAAGGGAACCTTTACCTTTAATGGTACTGGACACTGATGAAAACAGGGGTTGCATGTGCATTTGATTCCTAATTTTATTCTAACATAATTACATAATAACTTACGTGCTATGAAGTTGCAATTAATGCATAGCAACCCCAACGCCATGGGATTTTCAGGGCAAGAGATGAGCAGGAGTAGCTTGCCATGTACGTACGTGTGTTTGTTTTTGCCATCAAGTCGCAGCCGACTATATGGCAACCCTGTAGGCATTTCGAGGCAAGAGATGTTCAGAGGTGGTTAGTTATTGCCTGCATCTTTGTAGCAACCCTGGTATTCCTGGGTGAACACACATGAACCTGTCTTATACTGAATCTGACCCTCGGTCCATCAAAATCAGTATTGTTCGCTCAAACTGGTAGCAGCTCTCCAGGGTCTCAGATGGGGGTCTTTCACATCACCTATTACCTGATCCTTGAACTGGAGATGTCGGGGATTGAACCTGGGGCCTTCTATATACCTAGCAGATGCTCTGCCACCGAGCCACGGCCCTTCCATCCAAATGTTGACCAGGGCCGACCCTGCTTAGCTTCAGAAGTCTGATGAAATCGGGCTAGCTTGGGCCATCCAGTGCATTTTCTAAATGTGATGCGCTGTGGGTGGAACACTTGCACTTCACCCATGTCCTGCACCCAGGGCTCCCAAGTACTTACCTTAATTCGGCGGGGGATGTATAGTTCTTCGCGGGACCATTCCCACGGGGAAAACACAGGCGCTGCACTATTCCATCGCCCAGTTGTGACATAGGCACGTAGCCGGGCGACACTCTAGCAATGGGGCTGGAAACTCGATGGTACCATCGAGTTTCCAGTCCCATTACCAGAGCGTCGCCCAGCTACGTGTCTGTGTCACGTCTGGGCGACGGAATAGTGCAGTGCCTATGTTCCAAGCAAGAATCTTCCGGCGGGGAAGCATGTGTCCCCCGCCGGATCGTAGGTCGGTACTTGGGAACCCTACCTGCACCCAATATAAATGAGGTCTGAGCAGACTTGCCAGGCTGGTATCCTTCTGTTGGGGCTGTGCAGCCGCGTATAATGCAGAGAGACTCTCAAAGCACAGAGGCTCCTAGCAGGGACAGGTAAGGAAGATAAACTTGATACTGGCTGTGTTAAATGTTGGAAAGGCCCGCTTAAGTGAAGTAGCTTCAAGGGCTCTGAGTTTTGTTGGCAGAGCTCTGAGTCCCAGTGCTAGGAGGCTGCGGCAGTAGGAGGCCTTGACGTCTACGTTCTGTTCATTGGCCCTTCAGGGTAACTGGTTTGGCCAGCATGCGAAACAGGATGCTGGACTAGATGGACCAGCTGGGCTCTTCTTATGTTTAAAAAGATAAATGTCCCCCTTGCTCAAAAGCCAGTCGAGTCCGACTCTAGGGTTGCAGTGCTCATCTCCATTTCAAAGCCGAAGACCCAGCGCTGTCCGAAGACCGGCATGTGGCCGGCATGACTAAACACCAAGGCGCACGGAACGCTGTTACCTTCCCACCGAAGTGGTACCTATTTATCTACTTGCAATTTCTTGCTTTCGAACTGCTAGGGTGGCAGGAGCTGGAACTAGAGACGGGTGCTCACTCTATCATGCGGCACACTCGGTTCTCGAACTGCTGAACTACTGACCTTCCACAGCCTGCAGTTCAGTGTCTTAAACACTTGAGCCTCCACAGCTCCTTCTTATGTTTACCCAATCCCTATATCACACTTCAAAACTGCAAGCATCTCTGTGAGATCGTTTCTTGTGAAGACGCCATTTTTTGGTTGTTGTGACGGTTCCATTATTCATAGCCATTTAGAGCATCTAAGGGTTGAAGCACATGCTACGGTTGGAGAACAAATCGATCTGGCCATCTTCATTACTTTAATAGTTGGCAGTATTGTGGATTTGCGTAGGGCTGTCATTTGAAAGATGGGTCTTGTACATAATGGGGATGTACGCTAACAGGGAACTCTGGGCAATGGAAATCAGAACCCTACAGTTTTGATTTTTGGGTTGTCGGTATCCCTCCTTTTTAAACATCTTCAGTTTGCAAGACCTGAATAAGGCTGTCAGTGATAGGATATTTTGGCGCTCATTAATTCGCAGTGGGGGACCATGCCACCAGTTCACTACCAACCCATGGCAAACCCATAGGGTTTCCGAGGCAAGAGACATTCAGACGTGGGTTGTCATTGCCTGCGTAGGAGCCCTGGACTGTTATGGTGGTCTCCCATCCAAATACTGACCAGGGCCAGTCCTGCTTATAAGGTTGCCAGCTCCAGGTTTGGAATTCCCTGGAGATTTTGGGGGTGGAACCTGAGAAGGGTAGGATTATGCATGGGAAAGAGCAGGTCGAGAAAGAGGTACTTTTCTCCCTTTCTCACAATACAAGAACTCGTGGGCACTCCATGAAACTGCAGAGCGGTCGGGTTAGAATGGATAAAAGGAAGTCCTTCTTCACCCAAAGAGTGATTAACCCTTGGAATTCACTACCACAGGAAGTGGTGGCGGCTACAAGCATGGACGGCTTCAAAAGGGAATTAGATAAGCATATGGAGCAGAGGTCCATCAGTGACTATTAGCCACAAGATATAGGTAGGGACCCTGGGGAAAGTGATGCTCTGTCTTCTTGGTGCTTGGGGGGGGGCAACAGTGAGAGGGCTTCTAGTGTCCTGGCCCCACTGGTGGACCTCCTGATGGCACCTGGTATTTATGGCCACTGTGAGACACAGAGTGTTGGACTGGATGGGCCTTTGGCCTGATCCAACATTGGCGTCTCTTATGTTCTTATGATTTGGGAAGGGGAGGGAATTCAGTGGGGTGTAATGCCATAGCGTCCACCTTGTACAGCAGCCATTTTCTCCAGGGGAACTGATCTCTGTCACCTGGGGGGTCAGTTGTAATCCCAGGAAATCTCCAGCCACCACCTGGTGCTTGGCAACCTGACCTGCTTAGCTTCCAAGCTCTGACGAGACTGGTCTATCCAGGTCAGGGCCATTCATTCATAGAGTCATAGGGTTGCCACGTCCCTTCGTCTTGCCACCAGGGGGACTGGGGGGGGCTTTCTGGAAGTGGGCAGGGACCTCCCCGACATGCTGACATCCCCCGGAAGTGACGTCATCCCATCGGGGCCCCTGCGAAGCAACCAGCCAAGAGGCCCAAGCAGGGGGTCCGGTCTGAAGACCACTCACCGAGCCCAGGAGTCAGGAGCAAGGCTGGGAGCATGGGAGCTAGCCCCGGAGCAAGGAAGACGGCAGCAGAGAACCCGGGCAAGGCTGGGTGCTTGGCGGGTGGTGGTGGTGGTGGTGAAGAGCGGGAGGAACACCCGAACCGCCCAATCACGCTGGGGCAGGGCGGGAGCAGCCCTGATAGGCACAATGACATCACTTCCATGGGGACAGGTAGGAGCCCCCCAAAATAGGGGATTCCTCGCCCGGACCTGGGGGGCGGCAACCCTACAGAGTCACCATATGTCGGAAGCAACTTGATAGGACATCCATACAGAGAGAGAAAATGGTTTTTCGTTGCGTATTAACAGAAGTTTTGAAGCTGGGCCTAAAAGACCTGATTTGCCATCCTCCCTTCTTCCATGACCTCATCAGGGAGGTCATTACCTTTCAGATCCAGTGTCCCCGTTGGGTAGAACAGCCGCGTAACCTCATTGTTGCGCCCGTGAATGAGATTGAGGATTCGCAAGGCTCTCGGCGCTGGGGCTGTGTCTCAGAAGCACCGTCGCATTGTTGTGTTCAGTATTCTAGTCAGCAAACCTATTTACATGGATTTATCCGGGGTCCCCAAAGGGGATGTAGTAGGACACCTGTACTGATTGATTTTTGTGAAGTGATTGAATCTTACGTTTTGCAAAAAAATTAATTTTAGTCGGACTAGCGCTAAGCGTTAGAGCCTCCGTTCGGCGAGGGAATGGAGGGATTTCCGAGGCTAAGGTTCTTCGCTGAAAACCAGTGGTCTCATAGGTAACCAGGGAATGTACTGTCCCCCTCCCTTCCCCTGTGCTATGGTGAGAATGTTCTGCTATCACTTGGAAGGCCTGGGTTCAAATCCGCAGTCTGCCATGCCAGACACTAGGCCAGACAGTGGGATAGCTACAGCTAGCTTTTCCACTCACTCTCACTCGTCTCCTGTCCCGGGATCACATGTTTGTTTGCTTGTTTGTTTTCCTTGTAGGTACCATCAGGGGTCATTTCCTGCAGGAGCGCACAGGAGCTGAGCTCCGGCAGTAAAGAGCCCAGGGGGCGGGCACATGCAACAATCCCCACCCCCTTCTCCCAGCAGCCCAGGGCCACGAGGAGCAAGACGCAGCCCTCCTTCTTTCCTTCTCTCCTTTTTTCCCTTTCCCTCCTTATTTCCTTCTCCCTCTTTCTTTCCATCTTTCTGTCCTTCCTTCTTTCCTTCTCTTTCTTTCCTTTTTCCCTCCTTCTTTCCTTCTCTTTCTTTCTCTCCTTCCTTCCTTTCTGCTCAGATCTGCATGTCCCCCCCCCCATAGCTAGCAATCCAAAACAGTCCAGTGGCACCTTTAAGGCCAAGTTTTATTCAGGTACAAGCTCTCCCTCCTCTGCGAGGGCAGATCTCCCCCCCCCCAATAGCTAGCAATCCAAAACAGTCCAGTGGAGCCTGAGCGGTGGGTGTTGCATTCTGACACACTTCCGGTGATACCAGGGGGTGTGGCATATGCAAATAAGTTATGCTAATGAGTTATGCTAATGAGCTCCTGCACTTCTTTTTCTACAAAATGAACCCTGGGTATCATTATCCCTAACATAATATTTTCAGTGGTCAAAGGAGGACCCTTCCTTTCTTTTTTACCAGCACAAACATTTGTTGCATCTGCCTCCTCCCATACGTTCAGGGAGAGGCCCTCCTGACCGTTCCACCAATCAAAAAAGCTCGTCTGCTGGGCACATGAGAGGGCCTCTTTGGTGGCAGCCCCACAGCTAGGGAAATAACCACCTCAGGGAGGTACACCGGCCTCCTCATTGTCGATCTCCCAGAAGCAACTGAAGACAGTTTTATGATGAACTGCACCTAACTGATTTAGTTTTTAAAAAAAATTATTAGCAGTCCTAAATGGAGTTTTAAATTGTGACTTTGTGTGTGTGTGTGTATCTATATTTATATAGTGTTTTATATAGGCAGTTTGGTGTCGTGGTTAAGTGCACGGACTCTAATCTGGGAGAACCGGGTTTGATTCCCCACTCCTCCACTTGCACCTGCTGGATGACCTTGGGCAAGCCATAGTTCTGGCACAGCTGTTCTTGAAAAAAGAGCCGTTTCTGTCAGAGCTTCCTCACAGGGTTTCCATTGTGGGGAAGGGAAGTGGAAGGAGGTTGTAAGCCGCTCTGAGACTCCTTTGGGTAGTGAAGGGCGGGATATCAATCCAATCTCCTCCTCCTACTCCTCCTCTTCTTCTTCGCAGCCTTGAGTTCCACAAGTGATAAAGGCAACTAATAAATATTTTAAATACATAAATTTAGTTTATTTATTTATAATTTGATATATATCCTGCCGTTCCCTAAGGCTCAGGGCGGCTAACAATTGGGGCAAAAGCCATATTTAAAACAATTAAAAACAGAATAAAAACGTAACAATAATACAACAAAGTGCTGGCGCTCTGATGTTCCCAGTTCCAAGAGGGGTTCCGGTAGGGTGGATCCGGACCAACGACGTAAGTTCCGAAACGGCAGATAACCAGTCTTCTGCCTTCCTCCTGTGTCAAGAGCCTGCGAGTGTGGCAGCTGGACCTAGTGGTTGGCATGTCGCACATTAATATCCTCCCACAAAAAAGGCAGCCTGTCCGTGCATAAAGGATGGCTTGAGCCGCAAATTTCCGAAGGGTGTGTGAACTGTGAAATGTGTCTGTTTTCAGAGAATGGTCCCATCTTACTAAGTGTATGTGTGTGTGTTTGCTAAGTGCCATCAACGAGACGACAAAACTCCCCCCCCCCCCCCCCCCCGGGTTGCCAGGTCCTACCTTTCTGCCGGCGGGAGCTTCTGCTCCGGAAGTGATGTTCATCACGCCGCCAATGTCACGCGGCAACACTCTAGTTTCTGGGCAAAACTGTATGCCCAATTTTACCATAGAGTTTTACCGAAAAACTAGAGTGGTAAGCAATGGTCCCTCTAAGCTGTGGAGTCTTGTGAGCAAAAATTCTACTTTGTGAGCTTCTGGCATTAAAGTTGTGAGCGAGCAATTTGGCTACTGCATAAATCAGTTTGCCATCCTTCCTGAGCGAAGACAAAAATCTGTGTGCCGGAGGCTAAAAAACTGTGAGCTAGCTCACACTAACTCAGCTTAGAGGGAGCACTGGTGGTGAGGTGACGTCACTTCGGGTGACATCATCACGCTGTGTTTGGGGGCATTTGCAGGCAGGGTTTTCCTCAACCAGCTGGCTGGCGGTTTGGAGGAGCCCACAAAAGTGGGGGAACTCCCCCACGGATGGGGGGTGGTGGTAACCATATTTCCCCCCCATAAGTTAAAATTGTAGGCATCTTTTTTTACAAAAAGGCTAAGCACACATTTTCTCAGTTGGTCTTTTAGAACAGTGGGCAGGCATCCTTCTTGCACCTATAAAGAACAATCAGCTAATGGTGGCTGCCAGTTTTGGACTTCCCCTTTGCCTAGCAGCCAATCAATGTCCAGGGATTGAACTGGGCCTTCCAGACGACAGCGATGAGCACCTGAAGGTGCTTTATACCGAATCGGACCATTGGTCCCTCAAATTCAGCGCTGTGTCTACTCAGATTGGCAGCTGCTCTCCTGGCAGAGGTCTTTCACATCACCTACTACTTGACCCTTACTGGAGGTGTGAGGGATTGAACCTGGGACCTTCTGCATGCCAAACAGATTCTCTGCCACTGAGCCATGATGACCCCTCCCCTCTTTCTGGGATGTCCCCATGCCTTGCCAGATCTACCGCAGACTTTACCATGGGTTGGTTTGCTTGCTACATATCTCCCCTGGCTTTCTTCCACCGTGAAGCTAGAGGCGCTGTGTGTAGAGTTCCCAGGAAGTCTCCTGACCGGGCCCAGATCAACTTATCTGGCGGCTTCATCATAGGCGCTCCAACCGTACCCAGGAAGTAGCATACCTTCCTTGGGATAATGTCACAAAGTGCTGTTGTTGTTCAGTCGTACAGTCAAGTCCGACTCTTCGTGACCCCATGGACCAGATCCCGCCAGGCCCTCTTGTCTTCCACCGTCCTCTGAAGTTGGCTCAATTTCATGTTCGTTGCATCGATGACACTGTCTAACCATCTCCTCCTTTGCCCTCCCCGTCTTCTTTGACCTTCAATCTTTCCCAGCATCAGGGTCTTCTCCAGGGAGTGCTCCCTTCTCATTGGGTGGCCAAAGTATTTGAGCTTCAGTTTCACTATCTGGCCTTTCAGGGAACAGTCAGGGTTGATTTCTTTTAGGATTGACTGATTTGATCGCCTTGCAGTTCAAGGGACTCTCAAGAGTCTTCTCCAGCACCATAGTTCAAAAGAATCTATTCTTCGGCGCTCGGCCTTCCTTATAGTCCAACTCTCGCAGCCATACATGACTACTGGGAATACCATTGCTTTGGCCATGCAGACTTTTGTTGGCAGGGTGATGTCTCTACTTTTATGCACAAAGTGCACAAGCCTCTTTTAGGGTTGTTAACTCCTGGAGATTTGAGGGGTGGTACCTGGAAAAGTCAGGGAGGGACCTCAAAGAGATATAATGCAACAGAATCCATCCTTCAAAGTAGCCATTTCCCCTCCAGGGAACTGATTTCTGTGGTCTGGAGATCTACAGAGACTACAGAGATGTTTCCCTGGAGAAAATGGCTGCTTTGGAGAGTAAACTCTATGGTGTCATGCCCTACTGAAGTCCCTCACCTCCCCGAACCCTGTCCTCCCCCAGACTCCACCCTCAAATCTCAGGAGTTTCTCAACCTGGATTTGGCAAGCCTGTGTACACTAGACAGGCTCCATCCCACGATGCAGAGTATACTCAGTTCTACACATATCTTGTCCGAGGGTGGAAATATCTGCATTTTCTCACTGAAGAAGAAGAAGAGAAGAGATTGGATTTATACCCCCGCCCTTCACTTGGAGTCTCAGAGCGGCTTACAAACTCCTCTCCCTTCCCCTCCCCACAACAGACGCCCTGTGAGGTGGGTGGGGCTGAGAGAGCTCTGACACAAACTGCTCTTTTTCAAGGACAGCTGTGCCAGAGCTTGTGACTGACCCAAGGTCACATCAGCAGGTGCAAGTGGAGGAGTGGGGAATCAAACCCGGTTCTCCCAGATTAGAGTCCGCGCACTTAACCACTACACCACTACACCAAACTGGCCTTTCCTGGGCACTTCCTGCAGGCATTTACCACATAGCAGTTCTGTGGGACCTCTGTCAGACTTCGGAATTCCACCTAAAGTCCCACTGATACGTCTGCAACTTGTGTGTTCCTAGTTCTGTGCAGAATTGCGGCCCTCGGTTGCTGTAAGCCCTGTACCCAATTCATCTCTTTTAGTGGTCGTGTTTGAGCGAGGCATAAGCTCTGCTTGCCTCCCCCTCTGCAGAAAGACGTAGGCCACTAAATTAGCACAGGGCATTAATTTCATTGCCTTGTAATTTACAGAGTCCCTCAAAAATGCCACCGTTGTTTTTTTGGGAAGGGGGGGGTTGCGACTTCAGAGTGAGGGATGCTACCTTGCCAGACAATCCATCTTTTTACGGAGGAGTCCAGAACTGAGCAGCCGTGGCAAATAGGTCGTTTGCTTAACTGTTCAGTACAGATGTGGTGGTGTGCTTTTAATCTCCCCCCCCCTTCCTTTTCTTTTTTGGTTTTTCCTCATCATATAAAACTTTGCAGGGCATAAAAAGGTAATAAAATTGGGAATAACGAGTTGCAGAGAGGCAGGATAGCGTGTGTTGCTTTTGGAAGGGTTATGTTATTGAACAAATGAGCTTGTTAACGTCCAAATCAAGATGGGTCTAGATCAGATTAACTGTGACTGGTAAAGTTGCCAGGTTCCTCGCCCCCCCCCCTTGGCCTTGGGCAGGTAGGGTTGCCATTCCTCGGTTTGGGGTGGGGGAGCCCCTGTTTTTGCGGGTTCCTGCCTGCGGCCAGTGAGCTGCCACTCCAAAAAAACAGCAACATTGCTGGAAATAAGCGCAATATGCCTATGTCAGTCAGAAAGGCCATAGGCATGTTAGTGACGTCGGGGAGTAACACTCTGGTTTGGGGGCAAAACTCTATGGTTTGAAGCTGATTTTACCATAGAGTTTTGCCCCAAAAGCAGAGTGTTGCTCTAGATGTCACCAACATGCATATGTCACTTCCGGGTGATGTAGGCATGTCATGTGACATCACTTCCCACCAGGGCTTTTTTTGTAGAAAAAGCCCAGCAGGAACTCATTAGCATAATAAGCCACACCCAACAGCAGAAACTCATTAGCATTTAAGCCACATCCCTGGCAGCACAGCTCATTAGCATATTAGGCCACACCCCCATGTTACCAGAACTGTGGTCATCCAACCACACCCACCTTTTGCTTCTTATTCTGTTTACTTTGTTGTCAAAACTCTGGGCTTTTTTTGTAGCAGGAACTTCTTTGCATGTTAGGCAACGCACGTCTAATGTAGCCCATCCTAATGAGTTCCTGCTGTTGGGTGTGGCCTGTTATGCTAATGAGTTCCTGCTGGGCATGGCCAACTCAGGAGCCAGCTGGAACTCCGTTCCTGTGCGTTCCTGCCCCAAAATAGCCCTGCTTCCCACTCTTGGAACATCCCCCCCCCCCGCCGGTGTTTCTGACTTACCTGGCAACCCTACCGGCAGGGAGTGGGAACGTAGGGTAGCCAGATCCCAGTTGGGAAACTCCTGGAGATTGAGGATGGAGCCTGGGGAGGACAGGGACCTCAGTGGGGTACAGTGGCATAGAGTCCATCCTCCAAAGCAGCCATTTTCTCCAGGGGAACTGATCTTTACAGCCTGTAGATGAGCTGTAGTTCCAGGGGATTCCCCAAGTCTCACCTGGAGGGTGGCATCCCTAGTGACTGGTCCAGACGTTTGGCTGTTGGGTCATTCTAGCTTGTGCGTGAATCCGAAGGCGGGATGGCTCATTTGTGTCCTCTTCCCTTCCCTAGCCTTTCCGGTGTGCTCACTGCCATTATTCCTGCAATATATCTGGCTCCCTGAAGAGGCATTACAACAGGAAGCATCCTAATGAGGAGTACGTCAATGCAGGTTCCGGCGAGCTGGCGGCCGAAGCTCTTCTCCAACAAGGTCTGTTTAAAAGCATCGTGCAAATTCAGATACAATTTACATATCTCGTGCAGGAATGTGCTCCAGCACTAGTAGCCTTTTAAGCAGTGGGAGGGAATGGGTTTATTTTTTTGTGCTCCCCAGGGAAGGTCTTTTTGGAATGGCTTTCACTAAATAACACTTGTCTGCAGAGCTGGCATTAACCTAAGCTGAGGTGGGGAAGCTGCCAAGGCTTCTGGCAGGGCCCACTGCCTGCCTGCCTGCCTGCCTGCCTGCCTGCCTGCCTGCCTGCCTGCCTGCCTGCCTGCCTGCCTTCCTTCCTTCCTTCCTTCCTGCCTTCCTTCCTTCCTTCCTTCCTTCCTTCCTTCCTTCCTTCCTTCCTTCCTTCCTTCCTTC
>NW_015176490.1:141140-145469 GCF_001447785.1 Gekko japonicus | reverse complement strand
CTTTCTCCCGCCCCCAAACAGAGAAAAAGCCTTAAAACCCAGCAATTAAATAAGGGGGGTTTTTAAAAAAGGGGGGGGGAGATACATAAAGACAAGACAAAAATATAACAACAGTGGTGGCAAATCTACACATAGGTTTCTAGAAACGATTTCCAAATATGTAAAAATAAGTCATAAGAAGAGCTCTGCTGGATCAGACCAATGATTCATCTAGTCCAGCATCCTGTCTCACACAGTGGCCAACCAGTTCCTCTGGAGGGCCAACAACAGGGCAGAGAGGCCGAGGCCTTCCACTGATAAGAACTTAAGAAGAGCCCTGCTGGTCAAACCAGTGACCCATCTAGTCCAGCATCCTGTCTCACACAGTGGCAAACCAGTTCCTCTGAAGGGCCAACAACAGGGCATAGGGCCAAGGCCTTCATAAGAACATAAGAACAGCCCTACTGGATCAGACCAGTGGTCCATCTAGTCCGGCATCCTGTCTCACACAGTGGCCAACCAGTTCCTCTAGAGGGCCAACAACAGGGCAGAGAGGCCGAGGCCTTCGTTAGAACATCAGAAGAGCCCTGCTGGATCAGACCTGTGGTCCATCTAGTCCGGCATCCTGTCTCACACAGGGGCCAACCAGTTCCTCTGGAGAGCCAATAACAGGGCAGAGAGGCCGGACTAGATGTTGCCTCCTGGCTCTGGGATTCAGATCTTTTCCCCTCTCAGTCTCAGCAAGTTCAGACCCCATTAGCCTATACTCGAAGTTGGGATTTTTTTGTCCCAGCGTGCATCACCTCACACTTAGCGACGCTGATCTTCATTAGCCACATGGTCGCCCACTCACCCACTTTGTGGAGTTCCTCTTGGAGCTCTATATGCAGTTGCCGTCTACATGCCATGCGTTCAAATGTTGATTTCCCTCCAATGGAGGGAATGCTTTTAAAAGGAGTGCTTTTAAAAGGAGTGCTTATATGTGACAGCCAGAACTCCCTTCCGGCTTCTCAGGCTCACCGGGCAACCCTAGTGGCATCACAAAAGTGATGTCACGTACTTGCTCCCGGCTTCACCCCCGAAGTCTCCTGGCTCCACCCCCAGAGTCTCCAGATATTTCCTGAGTTGGATCTGGCAACCGCAGTGGGAGGACTTGCAGACAGAGGAAGGACACCTAAGCGGGTGGTGGGCAGGAAGGAAGATACCAGGGGGGGAACTGGTGGTGGGCAAAGGAGGCATGGATGCCTCCGGGCACTCTCCCTGCCCAGGGCCCCCCAAAACCTGGAACTGACCCTGTGTGTCGGGATCGAAAATTGACATGATTTGGAGCTGGCTGTAGTCCAGCAGCCTCTCGTGGATCCGTTTGGAGAAATTCATGCAGATTTCAGTTCCCGCATAACATTTTCAGCCTCTCTTCCTTTTGGGAATGATGCCAAAGACAGCCCTGAAGGAAATCCGTCATGGACATATTTGGAACCTGGTCAATCCCCTTCCCCCCCTGTTCTACCTTGTTTGTTTTAAAAAAATTTAATATCTGAACGTACAGCTTCGTTCAGGTCGGGCATCTCATGTCTTGAACAAATCTACTTGGGGAATCACTTCCATTGATTTGCTATGGATCCAGTTGCGCCGGATGGCAGATGCCAGTTTAATAAAACAGACCGAATGGCACAAGCGAGCCAGATGTTCAGCTCATTACATGGGAGGCTAACCTGCTCCCTTTGGTATCGTCTGTGAGGCTCTCATGTTGGGTTGAAGATGCCGTTCTGTTCAGCTCCGAGCATAAAAGCAAAACCCTTCCACTGCCGACCCCAAAGAAGTGCTCATCTCATAACTTCACGGCTATCAAATTTTAAAAAATATATCTGATAAAATGTCACACAAATAGAAAAGGAAACAATCTGGGGAGGGCCTGTGGCTCAGTGAAGGAGCACCTGCGTGGCATGCGGAAGGTCCCCGGTTCAATCCCTGGGATCTCCAGCTAAAAAAAAAATCAGCTAGCAGGTGATGTGCAAGACCACTATCTGAGGCTCTGGAGAGCTGCTGGAACTCTGAGTAAACAATACTGACCTTGATGGAGTTATTGTGTGATTCAGTATAAGGCAGTTTCACGTACGTGTTCAATTTCTGTTGCACTAAAATTGACCATTGCACCTGAAGACAATAACTACAAAATAGAAAACTGTAATTAATGCTGCTTTTATTCATTTATTATACATAATTTCCTCTAGCCTGACTGTCAGACTCCTGGAGAAATCAGTTCCCAACAACAGTCATTCAGAAGAATAGAAAGTTTATTGAGACATTGATAAGATCCAGACTCTTAACAATTCTGTGTTAGAACTGGGGGGAAACGTGCAAAGCCAGCAATTATACCCAAATCAAGCAGGAACCTAATGGCCCAGGGCCAATCACACCTAAGCTAGAGGCCCGCCGAAATAATGGCCCATAATTCCCAGGGGAAAGATGATACCAGTCTTGACTGGGGCTCAAGGTTATATGTCTGAGCCGAGGAAAATAACTACAAGCAACAGCAAAGCGGCCAGAAACGAAAGTATACATTCTTCTCACCCCCCCTACGTCCCCATGGCTACCAAGCCCATGAAAGCGGGCTGAGTTGACACTGACACCCATTAGTTCCCCTCTGCACCCCACATATGTCCCTTTGCACCAAAAGGGGCTGAATATGCAAAGCACTCTGGGATCCCAAGGAATAGGACATTGGTCAAATCCTCCTTCATCTAGGAGTTTGAAAAAAAATGCCCCGCCTTCTGATTGGACCTTACTCCTGAAGAACCTCTTGCAATGTGGGGCACAAAGCCACGGTCACCTTGTGTCATTCTCACGTTTTTGCCAAGCTCAGGTGCCTGCCATGGAAACCTGATGCATCTGCCAAGCCAAGGCAAGAAATGCTTGCCGTCTCATCTTTCGAGGGAAGTTTAGCTGTTTTAGGTTGCAAGGAGCTGTGCTGTTGTTTTCTGCATTCTGTCGTTTTCACAGGAAGAGGGGCTGTGGCTCAGAGACTGAGCATCTGCTTGGCATGCAGAAGGTCTCCGGTTTGATCCCTGGCGTCTCCAGTTACAACGACCAGGCTGTAGGAAAGGCCTCTGCCTGAGACCCTGGAGAGCCTCTACCGGTCTGAGTAGACCATACTGACTGTGATGGACCAAGGGTCTGGCTCAGTATAAGGCAGCTAAGTGTGTGTTTTCATCATCGGTCAGATCCAGCACTGCTGCTCTTCCATTTCTTGACCTTCCCCATTCCATGCATATTTTTCAGAAACAAGTTCCACAGAACGCAGCCAAAATCAACTCCAAATAAAATCTTGTTGTTGTTCAGTCGCACAGTCGAGTCCGACTCTTCACGACCCCATGGACCACATCACGCCAGGCCCTCTTGTCTTCCGTCGTGCTCCAGAGTTTGCTTAATTTCATGTTCGTTGCATCGATGACACTGTCTAACCATCTCATCCTTTGCCGTCCCCGTCTTCTTTGACCTTCAATCTTTCCCAGCATCAGGGTCTTCTCCAGTGAGTGCTCCCTTCTCATTTGCTGGCCAAAGTATTTGAGCTTCAGTTTCATTATCTGGCCTTCCAGGGGACAGTCAGGGTTGATTTCTTTTAGGCAGGGCTTTTTTTTTTTTGTAGAAAAAGCCCAGCAGGAACTCATTAGCATAATAGGCCATACCCCTGACAGCACAGCTCATTAGCCTATTAGGCCATACCCCCCATGTTACCACACCCACCTTTTGCTTCTTATTCGGTTTACTTTGTTTGTTGTCAAAACCCTGGGCTTTTTTTGGAGCAGGAACTCCTTTGCATGTTAGGCCACACACCCCTAATTGTAGCCAGTCCTAATGAGTTTCTGCTGTTGGGTGTGGCCTATTATGCTAATGAGTTCCTGCTGGGCGTGGCCAACTTGGGAGCCAGCCGGAACTCCGTTCCTGTGCGGTCCTGCCCAAAAATAGCCCTGCTTTTAGGACTGACTGATTCAATCTCCTTGCAGTCCAAGGGACTCTCAAGAGTCTTTTTCAGCACCGTAATTCAAAAGAATCTATTATTTGGCGCTCGGCCTTCCTTAAGGTCCAACTCTCACAGCCATACATGACTACTGTAATAAAACAATAAAATCTTAACCATCAGTAACTGAGTGCTCCGAGCATCTTTCAGCCCCATCTGGCTGCTGTACCCTCTTCTCTTGTGAGGAACTCTAAAGCCACCGATGATCAAAGGGGCTAAAAACTGAAGGGGAAAGAAATTATCTGGGACACAAGTTTTATTTTAAAAGAAAAGTTTTTGTAGAATAGAATCGTAACTGAATGCAACTGAAGGGGGGTGTGTGTCTGTGCTCC
>NW_015176490.1:137031-141011 GCF_001447785.1 Gekko japonicus | reverse complement strand
ATAGATAACACTGTCTAACCATCTCATCCTTTGCCGTCCCCGTCTTCTTTGACCTTCAGTCTTTCCAAGCATCAGGGTCTTCTCCAGTGAGGGCTCCCTTTTCATTTGCTGGCCAAAGTATTTGAGCTTCAGCTTCAGTATCTGGCCTTCCAGGGAACAGTCAGGGTTGATTTCTTTTAGGACTGATTGATTCAATCTCCTTGCAGTCCAGGGGACTCTCAAGAGTCTTCTCCAGCACCATAGTTCAAAATAATCTATTCTTCTGCGCTCGGCCTTCCTTATAGTCCAACTCTCGCAGCCATACATGACTACTGGGAATACCATTGCTTTGGCCATGCGGACTTTTGTTGGCAGGGTGATGTCTCTACTTTTTATCATGCTGTTTAGGTTCACCATCGCTTTCCTCCCAAGGAGCAGGCGTCTTTTAATTTCATGGCTGCTGTCACAGTCTGCGGTGATCTGGGATCCCAGGAACGTGAAGTCTGTCACTACTTCCACGACTTCCCCTTCTATTTGCCAAGAACTGAGTGCTCCGAGCATCTTTCAGCCCCATCTGGCTGCTGTACCCTCTTCTCTTGTGAGGATCTCTAAAGCCACTGATGATCAAAGGGGCTAAAAACTGAAGGGGAAAGAAATTATCTGGGACACAAGTTTTATTTTAAAAGAAAAGTTTTTGTAGAATAGAATCGTAACTGAATGCAACTGAAGGGGTGTGTGTCTGTGCTCCGCTCTCATCTCTGGAGGGAAGTTTAGCTGTTGTGTCGTTGGCAGCCTGACAGTAGGGCTCTGATAGCTCGTGGAGTATGAAATGGATTTCAAGACACAGGACACAACAAAGCAAGTAGGCAAATAAAGGAAGTTAAATTAGATTGCATTGTGTTTGAAAACGCTGGGCCATCGGGTAGGGGGAGGAGAGAGGATTTTTGTATATTATTTCTGAGAGTTTCCAAGTTTTTATCCCCCTCATTGAATAGTGGAATGCAGAAACCGCCCCCCCTTGAAAAGCATCTTTTGGGGATTTTAAAATTTCCCTTTTTGCTACACTAGAAGAGATGCCAGAGTAATGCCGCAGCACTAGATAATGCATAAAACATAATTCTCTCAAGCATGACATTTCTAAAAGCGTTTCCAAATTATTCCTTCTTTCTTTGTTTGGAAAAAAAGAAGAAAAAGAATTCATGTCTATCAGAGGCACAAACCCATGTTCCAGCAACGCTGGAGTGGCAACTCAAGCCAAAAGTATTCCGAATGTACACGGAGTCCCTCCTTCCACTGCTGCACAGATGGAGAAAACCAGACAAAGCCAGCACAATAGGAGCTCCCAGACATTCAGTATCTTTTGCCGGAAGCAAAATGACACAGTTCTTGCTGCATTAAATGGATTTAACTATAAGACTTCATCGTCTTTTTTGCAGAGAGGCGATGAAGTCTTATAGGCAAATCCATTTAATGCAGTGAGAACTGTCATTGGCCGTAGCTTAGTAAGTCAAAGGCAGGAACACACATGAACACAGGACGTTGCTGACCCGCTGGTCCATCAAAGTCGGTATTGTCTACTCCAATTGGCCATGGCTCTCCAGGATCTCTGGTGGAGCTCTTTCACATTGCCTACTACCTGGAGTTGCTAGGGATTGAACTTGGGACCTTCTGCATGCCAAACAGATTCTGTACCACTGGGCCATGGCCTTTCCCCCAAGTGAAGGTATTTTCTGTGTATATGCTTCAGGGAGAACCAGTGCAGCTTCCTCGACGGCCTTGTTCCAGTCATGCACTCTCTGCCTGACCTACCTCACAGGGTTGTTGTGAGGATAAAAATGCAGGCAGACCAGGCTGTGTAAGTCTCTTTGGACCCCCATTGGGGGGAAAGATGGAGGTACAAATTGAATAAATAAATAGATGTCAGCCAGGAGAATATGTCAGAAATTGAGTCTAGGCACATATGCGGCAGAAGAGAGAAGTATGAATGAGAAATCCCACTTTACACATTTTTAGCAACCTCTGCACAAGTGCGTTAAAGGTTGGCAGTTTCATGAAATGAGCCCCATAAACCTCATTGCTCCAACCCTCCAGGTCTTTTTTTAAAAAACTGTTTAGCGGCCCGGGGCAATAACTTCTGATAAGAAAATAACCTAAGGAGCATGAACATTATTTCTGTGATGTTTTTGTGTTGGCAGATTTCTCCTCCCCCACAAGCCCTACTTAAACCCAAGGGACATTCAACAAATTTGGAAATTTAGACATAGGTAAACGGCAACAATATTGTACCTCTCCCCCCATCTTGTGTGTGGGTTAACGACTCCTGTCCAACACAGGGGCCAGAAACGTCCATCCAGCAAAGGTGTCAAACTCATGTGTTACGAGGGCCGGATCTGACCTACATGTATACGGTTGCCAAGTGACTTACTCGTTCCGGCGGGGGAGAGTTGGTCCCTGGCCGGGACATTTGCGCTCACGCAAAGCATGAGTGTGCCACGATGACGTCACCCAGAAGTGATGTCATCACGCTGGGCATGTCGCCGGCTGACGCTCTAATAATCAGCCTGAAAACTCTATGGTACCATAGAGTTTTCAGGCTGATTGCTAGAACGTCAGCCAGTGTCGTGCCCAGCGTGATGACGTCCCTCCCGGGTGACGTCATCGTGCCGGGCATGTCGGCCCGAAACAGGCACTTTGGGGGCGGGGTTTCCCCCGCCGGCCTGATCCAGACCGGTGGGTTGGGGGGCCCTTTGGGCGGGGAAATCCCCGCCCCCCCGGGGGACTTGACAGCCCTATAAATGTAGTTTGTCAGGTCGGGCTGGGCCATGTATGCCATAAAATGTAATGCCAGGTACCAGAAAGGACAAAGGCAAACCTGATTAAGCAATTGATTCCTAGCAGTGAAAGCAATTAATTTATTGGAGAACACACAAAAGCCTGACCCTCCCAGATCCCTCCACTTCCAGTTCTCATCTCTCCTGCATTGCCCACAGAAGCGTTGGGGTTGTTTCCGAAACCTCCAGGGGGTTCTTTTTGTCCTCCTGTGACCCCTTTTCCCTCACGAGCTGAGAACAGCACCAGTTGCTCGTAGGCCAGATAAGAGTTCTGGATGGACCAGTTCTGGCCCACGGGCCATATGTTTGACATCCTAGATCTAAGGAATAGAGAATAGTCACACTTTCATTTATTTGTTTATTTACACCCTGCCTTTCTACCTAATGATGACCCAAAGTGGCTTATATCATTCTCCTCTCCTCATGTTCTCCTCACAACAACCCTGTGAGGTAGGGTTGGCGGAGAGAGTGTGTCATTGGGCCAAGGTCACCTAGCAAGCTTCCATGGGACAAGTGGGGATTCGAACCTGGGTCTCCCGGCTCCTAGTCCGACACTTTTAACCACAACACCACACTGGCTCATGCTCTCTGTTTCCTCCCTACGTCCTCTTAGTTGTTTGCTTACCTTGATCTAGCATTGGTTAAAATGAGGTCATTGCTATTTGCCTCTGCTTCTCAGATCTACCCCCCAGGACACAGCTTACTTCTTTCATCCGGTCATTCATTGGGGAGGGGGGTTTGCCTTCTCTCAGCGTCCTACGATCTGATTGGTCAAGTGAGCCTGCCTAATTGTTCTGCCCCCTAAGCTCGCCCGCTTCAAAAGCACCTCCCAAAGGTGCCCACTTAATCCTTATTTCTTTAAACAGATTTCGAGCATAATTTTCACCCATGCTTCACAACTGTGTCTGTTGCAGAATCAGATTAAAAACCCACTCCAGCCTTTCTAGAGACGGGTGTCCCTCCCTCGATCTTTGAATATCCGGAAAGAAATGAATGGCTGCCCAGATCGTATAGGCAAAGTAGTTTGAAACATCTTCATTTTATTTTTTCAACCTTTCTGTTCTGAACACTTTTTCCTTATCTCTTCTCGGTGCGTTCGATAAATCACTTAATTAGTCTGGTACATCTCGACCATGGGAAATCTTCCCCCAAGGGCCTCGTTTCTTATCT
>NW_015176490.1:125887-136963 GCF_001447785.1 Gekko japonicus | reverse complement strand
CGTCTGTACAGCAATTCTGCTTACTGCTAAGAAGCGCCCCAGTTTGCAGGTGACGTTTGGTTAACTACTCCTGTCTGACAATGGGAAGGTGGCAAAGAGTCTTAATTTAAAGGGTGGGGGGATGTCAGCTGGTATCTCCTTAGGTTTGCCAACCTCCAGATGGTGGCTAGAGATCTTCCAGTATTACAAGCAGGGGTCGTCTCGTAGAAAAAGAGCTAGGGGAACTCATTAGCATATGCCACACCCCCTGACATCACCGGAAGTGTGTCATCATGAGGCCACACACCCCTGACATCACCGGAAGTGTGTCATAAGGCCACACCCACCACTCAGTCTTAGTCTTAAAGGTTAGTCTTAAAGGTGCTATTTGTTAGTCTTAAAGGTGCTATTTGAACTCTTGGACTATTTTGCAGCAACAGACTAACACAGCTACCTCGGGGAAGCTCCTGGATGGGGCTGGGAGTCCTTGCGGAGGCCACGTGGAGTGGCCTCGGCCAGGCAGAGGGGGAGGACGCCAACTTACCCTCCTGCTTCTTCCTCCTTCTGCAACAGAATGAGGCTGGAAGAAGGGGGCGGCCGGAAGAAGGGGCGGGGCTTCGTTGTGTGCCCCACCCCCTGCACCTCACCCGGGGGAACTGCGATCCCCCGCGATCCCCCCCGAAATGACCTCTGATTACAAGTGATCCCTGGGTGACAGAGATCACCTGGAGAAGATGGCTGCTCTGGAAGGTGGACTCTATGGCATTATACCCCACTGAAGTCCCTCCCCTCCCCAGACCACGCCCTCCTCAGGCTCCACCCCCAAAATCTCCAGGTGTTTCCCAACGCAGAGCTGGCGACCCGATGTCTGCTCTAACCTGCCACAGAAACCTTCCCAAATAGCGGTCAGGTCTATAACAGCATTTTTTGGGGAGCTTTGGAGTCTCTCTCTCATTTGAGACTTCTCGTCATTAATGCAGTATAAAAATTAAAAGTAACTTTCAAGGGACTGTATGTTAATCAGTGTTTGTGAAACGCAGCGCGCTCTCTCAGGTGGTATTTCAGGAAAAAAATTACGAAATGCACTCAGTACGATTTGGCACTAGTGTCAAAGGCAGATAAGGTATGTCATTCAGCGACCTTCCCTCCCCACCCCCCTCTATGTTTCCAAAGTATTTAATGAATTGGATAGAAATTAATTTTCTTTCGCTGTGATGTCAATTAACTGACACGCACAGTTTTATGCTGCTGGCTCTATGGCATACTTTCCCATTTGTTGTTCCTTAATTAAAGTCGCAGTGGCAAAGGTGGCCACTTTAATTAACGGGGTGTTATTGTTACAGTAATTTTAATTTAAAAGAAATATCGAAAGGTCTCTCTTCTAATTGAGTTTTTATTAAGTGGGCGATGCGGAATGAATATTTCATTTCCGTTCTCGGTGCCTGATGATATCTTTGTCCTGTCCTGTGCCAAAGGTAGTTCCCCGCCGTGCCATGTGGCATATGAAGGCCCTTAATGGAGACGTCATTTTGCTTTAGCATAAAGCCAGGCAGCCCGCCATGTGTAAGGCAAGCAGAGCAAAGATAATAAACAGATGGGATTTTGGCAACCCTTGAGGAGCCTCATTTTTAATCTGTTCCGCCCAACAAAATATAACCCTGGTAGCACAGATTTGCCTGATCTCACAGGAACTTGGAAGCTAAGCAGTGTCAAAGCCAGTTTGGTGTAGTGGCTAAGAGTGCGGATTCTAATCTATATAATTCTATATACCCCCAAGAGCACTTCGGTCCGGGGCACAACATCGCCTGGTGGTTCCAGGACCCCGGGAGGCAAGGCTCGCCACGACTAGGACCAGATCCTTTTCAGTGGTGGCCCCTACCTGGTGGAACGAGCTCCCGGAGGAGATCAGGGCCCTGCGGGACCTTATGCAGTTCCGCAGGGCCTGTAAGACAGAGCTCTTCTGCCGGGCTTTCACATAGGGGCCACCACTACCACCGCCACCAATGAGGTGGACAACATCAGGGTTAAGATGGCCCAGGAAGATCTGCCATAATTTCTGCGTGGCCACTGGATTTACCTGGTTGAGCTATAGGATAACATCACCCCGGAGAACCATCCGGAGACCATCTTGTTAAATTGAGTAAAAAAAATTATTAATTATCATTAATGTTTTATTGTTTTTATCTGTTTTATATGGTTTTTTCCCCTTGTAAGCCACCCTGAGCCCGCTTTGCGGGGTGGGCGGGGTATAAATCTTAATAAATAAGTAAATAAATAATAAATAATCTGGGAGAAGCGGGTTTGAGTCCCCACTCCTCCACGTGCAGCTGCTGTCGTGACCTTGGGTCAGTCACAAGTTCTCTCAGAGCTGTTCTCTCAAGCGCAGTCCTCGAAAGAGCTCTCTCAGCCCCGCCTACCTCAGGGGGTGTCTGTTGTGAGGAGGGGAAGGGAGAGGAGATTTTAAGATGCTCTGAGACTCCTTTGGGTAGTGGACAAGGTATAAAACCAGCTCGTCTTTTTCTCTTCTTCGACGGTTAAGACTCACTGGAAAAGACAGTGGAATCTTCCAAACAGCCCTAATGTTCCAGTTTTATTTCTTTTTGTTACCGTCCTCCTCCCCATTTCCACACGGCCCTTGCTGTCCCGGTTTTTCTACTCCCCCTCCCCCAATTCTTTCTGAACCATATTTTCTATACTTTTTTTCTTCTGAAACAGCTTGATTTTGGGCCTCTAGCATTCTGAAATGCGGCCAGGGCTCTTTTTGTAGAAAAAGCCCAGCAGGAACTCATTAGCATAATAGGCCACACCCAACAGCAGAAACTCATTAGCATATTAGACCACACCCCGACGGCACAGCTCATTAGCACATTAGGCCGCACCCCCATGTTACCAGAAGTGTGGTTAGCCAGCCACACCCACCTTTTGCTTCTTATTCTGTTTACCTTGTTTGTTGTCAAAACCTTTTCTTGTAGCAGGAACTCCTTTGCATGTTAGGCCACACACGCCTACTGTAGCCAATCCTAATGAGTTTCTGCTGTTGGGTGTGGCCTGTTATGCTAATGAGTTCCTGCTGGGCGTGGCCAACTTGGGAGCCAGCCGGAACTCCGTTCCTGTGCGTTCCTGCCCAAAACTATCCCTGGAAATGCCTAATATGTTTTACAGTGCTTCCCACCTTGTCATTTTGGGTGGCGTGGGCAGCGATTCTTTTGATTTTAATTTTTTTATTTATTTTTATTTATTTGAATCTTTACCCCGCCCTCCCAGCCAGAGCCGGCTCAGTGCGGGCTTACATAAGACAGATAATTACATGGAAAACATAAATGACTATTAAAACAATTCTAAAACCATAATAAAGTATTAGTAATCGTTGGTAATCGTCGTTGTCCATAAACAGTAGCAGCTATCGTTCAGAGTTCTCCACTCACAGTCAGCTCACAGTGTTCGTTTTGGTTGTTCCTGCAGAACTTGCTGTTAGCCTGAGCAGTGGGTGTTGCCTTCTGACACACTTCCAGTGACGTCAGGGTGTGTGGCATATGCAAATAAGTTATGCTAATGAGCTATGCTAATGAGCTCCGGCACCTCTTTTTCTACGAAATGACCCCTGGTTAGCATTATTCAGTTCAGTCAGTATTGTTGATGTTGTTGATGTTATTAGTGACGGCTCCTAGTCGAAGGCCTGGTGGAGTAGCTCCGTTTTACAGGCCCTGCGGAACTGTAAAAGGTCCCGCAGGGCCCTGATCTCCTCCGGGAGCTCATTCCACCAGGTTGGGTCCGCCACCGAGAAAGGCCTGGTCCTGGTCGCCGACAACCTAGCCTCCTTAAGACCCAGGGGGGCCAGCCAGTTCTGAGCCCCTGACTGCAGTGCTCTCTGGGGGACATATGGGGAAAGGCGGTCCCTCAGGTATGTAGGGATCTGGTGTTAGACCATGTATGTGCTGAATAAACCCCAGGGCCAGTCAGAAGTCCCAGAACAAGCAGCCAATCGTCGTCTTGCTCCCTCAAGGCATTCCCTAGCGGACGTTTGAGCACCATGCCTGGGCAGCATTTTCAAATTCTCTGTGTGGTGCTGCTGGAAGATCCAAGGCAGCAACAAGACAGCTGGCATCCAGACAGCCCCTGTCGGGCAGGCAAGCCGAGGTGGCGCCAAAGGAGCTGGCAGCCCGACGAGCCCTGGGTGGGTGAGCCGAGACTGCAGCCCCAATCTCTGCTGGCCGAAAGAGGTGCTTGCCCAGCGTCCAGTCCCGTCCCCCCCACACTATCTGTGAAGAAAATTATTGTACAGTAATAATGAATGGAGCACAAACAGCAAAATCATTTACTGGTACTTCTTCGCCCAAAGAGTAATCAGCACATGGAATTCACTGCCACAAGAAGCGGTGGCGATTACAAGTACAGGCAGCTTCAAGAGGGCATTGGCCCACCAGTGGCTATTAGCCGCAAGATATAGGTGGAACCAGTGTTCCCTCTAAGCTGAGTGAGTGTGAGCTAGCCCGCCGATTTTTAGCCTCCAGCTCACGCATTTTTGTCTTAACTCGGGAAGGATGGCTACAGAGCCAGCTAATTTATGCAGCCGACAAATCGCTCGCTCACCACTTTAATGCCAGTATCTCAGAAAGGTGAATTTTTGCTCACAAGACCCCACAGCTTAGAGGGAGCATTGGTGGAACACTCTGCCTGGGGCAGTGATGCTCTGTATTCTTGATGCTTGAGGGGCAGCAGTGGGAGGTCTTCTGGAGTTCTGGCCCCGATGGTGGACCTCCCGAGGGCACCTGGGGTTTGGCCACCGTGTGACACAGAGAGATGGATGGATGGGCCATTGGCCTGGCCCAGCATGGCTTCTCTTATGTTCTTATGGAGATCCAAACAGGACCAGTGTAAGGGTGCTCTGAAGAGCCTCGACAGTAACCTTCCAAAGCAGTGTTCACTTAGCCCTGTAATTGGCCATCATCATAGCTATGCTGAATTCTTTCGTTACTGCCCCTAGTTCAAAAAGGAGGAGGAGGAGGAGGACGACGGGCAGCACAGCCAATAAAAACAATTATTTATTTATTTATTACTTTCAATTTATATCCCACCTATGCCGGGGCAAACTGGCTCACAACCAGTCTTACACAGGAAATCAACTAACTAATCAGAAGGGCAGACAGGTAGGCAAGCTATGATCCACCAGCGGGCTTTGGGGATGGTAACTGGAAAAGCCAATGGGGACAAATGGGGGATTAAATTGCCCCATCACTCTAGCGCAACAGCACAAGTGCAAAAAAAACAACAACCCAACAACTATGGAAAACTTGAACAGCCTGTAAGAAGTAAGCAGGACACACACGCAGGCGGGTGCCACATAAAAACAGGCAGTGTGAACGATCACCCCCAATGGCACCATGATCCGAGGTGCTTTGGAGACAGGGGAAAAAGCAAATCAGGGCTACAGTCCGGAAGATGCCAATAATGCTAGTAAAAAATGAAGGCGTCAGGAAAAGAGGAAGACCCAGCTCGAGGTGGATTGGCTCCATAGAAGAAACCACGGCTCTTAAGTTTGCAAGACCTGAGCAGGGCCATTAACAATAGAGGGTCATTAATTCACAGGACCGCCATAAGTCGGAAGCAACCGTACGGCACGTAAGACACACGTCGAAAGGTTCGGTGCCGTTTTCCTCTTTTGCTCGACTTCACTATCAAGTCATTCCTCGCTACTGGCCCGCGCACACCCCCCCCCCCCCCCAAAGTGTTGTTCCGGCAGTAAGATTTCGTGACAAACGTTAGGAAATAACTTTGGGCTACAGTTTGCTTTAATACTCGGTACGGAACGGTATTTCCCATCGGGCTGTGCCCATTCTCACCGGAGTTCACTGCAGGATTCCAGGGCTTCTTCCAGAGCGGTGTCAGAAATTAAAGCCGGGGAAGGAAAGGCTTTAAGGCTTGAGAAGAGCCGAGTATAATTGCCATGGGAAAGGAGACAGAAATGAAATTTATTCTTTTTTTGACCAAATCCTGCTTGGGGGGGGATTGGGGGAGGGCTCGAATTTTATCTCATTCCCAGTTTCTGTAAAAGGCTCGATGAAATAGGGGTGGAGCGCGCAATGCTCACCGAAAACATTTTGGCAACCGCAGCAGGAAATCCAGACTCTCGTGCTGCGATCAATAATCTCCTGCTTTTGCGTGGTGCCGAAATTCACTTTGTGAATGGCAGAGCCACCCAGGGGAGCTAGAAAGAGCCCAACACGAAAGGAGCTGGGCAGGGCCGGGTACATTTGGGGACCGGAAGGATTAATGAATCCAAAGAGATGGCTGTTAAACTTTTTTTTTTTAAGTTGCAGGCAGCCGCACTGGCCCACAGGAAATCTAGAACAGGGGTGGCCAAACAGCATCTCAGGAGCCACCTGTGGTTCTTTCAAACAGTATAATTTAATGGAGACCCAGTTTGGTGTCGTGGTCAAGTGCCAGTTTGGTGTAGTGGTTAAGTGCGCGGACTCTAATCTGGGAGAACCGGGTTTGATTCCCCACTCCTCCACTTGCACCTGGCTGGATGACCTTGGGCAAGCCATAGTTCTGATAAGACTTCTTCTTGAAAAAGAGCAGTTTCTGTCAAGAGCTCTCTCAGCCCCACCTACCTCACAGGGTGTCTGTTGTGGGGAGGGGGAGGGAAAGGAGTTTGTAAGCTGCTCTGAGACACCTTTGAGTAGTGAAGGGCAGGGTATAAATCCAATCTCCTCTTCTTCTTCTTAATAAAAAGCAAATTTGCATATTTTTTCAATAAAAACTTGTGTGTAATATTTGTTCATGTCTTGTGGCTCTCAAAACATCTGATGGTTATTATGTGTGGCTGTTACGTGAAACAAGTTTTGCCACCCCTGATATAGAACAAAAAGAAAAAATCATTTCATACCTCTGACGTGGGCCAACCAAAATGACACAAAAGACAGTGCACTGCTTTTATTGTCGTCATTAAACTTAGTACAAAAGTCAGGTATGATTAATGTGGCGTTTGTTGTCTTTGCTAGTAATGAAAGTATAATGATGTCTGTATTGGTATTGCCTTAATTTTTTAATCCGACTTCCCTTCCTAGGTGGTATAAAGTGCCCCGTTTGCAACTTTGTGTATGGCACCAAATGGGAATTCAACAGACACCTCAAAAACAAACATGGACTCAAGCTGATGGAGCAGGACGGGCCGATGAAGTGGGAGGTAAAACTAGCCATCCCCGAAATCCAAAACGTCTGTTGAGCGAGGGAGGGAAAGGGAAAACCGGAATAAAACAAGAATTGCAGTGCGGAAATTGCCGCAGGGGCCTTGACTCAGTGGTAGAGCCTCCGCTCGGCATGCAGAAGGTCCCAGGTTGAATCCAGTTAAAAGTATCAGGCAGTAGGTGATGTGAAAGGCCTCGGCCTGGGACCCTTGAGATCCACTGCCAGCCTGAGCAGACAGTACTGACCTTGATGCAACAAGGGTCTGATTCGGGAGGATAAGGCAGGTTTGCATATGTTCATGTGTGTTCCATATGTGACAAAGATTTGTCCTGCCTTTTATACTACTGCCCAGGAAAACGAATCTCCCCTTCTGAGAGTCAGTTAGAGTTGTGGTTAAGTGTGTGGACTCTAATCTGGGAGAACCATGTGCCAGCACACTTCCTCAGACACACTGAAATGAAGTGTGCGGTACACACGAAAGCTCACGCCTCGAACAAAACTTTGTTGGTCATAAAGGTGCCACTAGATTCAAACGTTGTTCTGCTGCGTCAGACCAACCCGGCTGCCCACCTGAAAATAGCGGGGTTCGATCCCATACCTCCACATCTCAAGGAGAGGCGTTTTCTTATGACCGAAGGAGCCGCTGAGGGAGAAAAGTGCCCCTTCTAGCGGAACAGATCCACGGGCTCCAACCCACAGCGCTTTGCTTACGGTTATCATTCTGTAAACGTCTGGCAGCATTTGTGATGCTGCTGATTCGAAAACCATTTTCCCTCCCTTTAGATCACCAACTGGCCTGTTTTACAGCCCACCGTGGAAGTTTCTGAGGAGACGGCGACCCAGTATCTCCACATCACGGGAACAGAAGATGCGCCAGGGACTGAGGCGGCAGTGGCGGCACTGCAGAACCTGCAGTACACCTCAGAAAACGGTAAACTGTCATCCCAGGGAGAAAATAACAGTTTAGCGAAAGCGGCGTAGAGACGCCACGTTTCCAAACGTCCATTCATATTATCTTGGTGCCATAGTTAAGAGCGGCGGAGTCTAATCTGGAGGACCGGGTTTGATTTCCCCGCTCCTCCACAGGCATCCAGCTGGGTGACCTTGGGTCAGTCAAGGTTCCCTCAGAGCTCTCTCAGCCCCACCTGCCTCACAGGGTGCCTGTTGTGGGGAGAGGAAGTGAAGGGGATTGGAAGCCACTTTGGCACACATGAGGCCTGCTGGGTGAGCTTGGGCTAGTCACAGCTCTATCACAGCTTTTCTCTCAGGAGCAGTCCTCAAAAGACCTCTCTGAGCCCCACCTACCTCACAAGGTGTCTGTTGTGGGGAGGGGAAGGGAAAGGAGATGGTAAGCCGCTCTGAGACTCCTTCAGGTAGTGAAGGGCAGGATATAAATCCAATGTCCTCCTCCTCCTCCTCCTCCTCCTTATGACAGGCCTGTAAGGGCCGAGCGACACGATATGTCCAGCATTTGCTGAGTCACAGGTGCATGACCAGACTTGCAATCAGATGCACATTGGGGGCGTGCGCCTTAAAAAGGACTGTTCGCTCAGTGCTGCAAGAGAGCACTCGGGGGGGGGGGGCTTCTGGTTTCTCTCCTGACCCATTTTTACCAGCGGAAAGGGCAATGGGGCTACACCCATTTTCTCTGGCTCCACACTTCTGGGAGGCAAACTGGAAGCTGGTCCTCCCCACAGTCGGCCCCCCCTCACAGCTCCGAGCAAACGAGCACTTTTTAAGCCGAGTTCCCTCAATGGACGTCATGTTGTTCCACTCTGAGGGAGAACTATATTACTGTCCCCACCTTGTTGCCGATAGGACAGACCCTAAGACCACCCGATAAGCTCCTGGCCGCGATGAGATTTGGGCCAGGAGTTACGCTTTTGGTGCTACATCAGCACGATCAAGCGCCAGGAAGAGGGACTGTGCTATTTTCAGGTTTCTCTGTTCTGGAACAGCCAAAAAAATAGAGAGAGGAAATGCTTCAAGGTTTTGGTGTTGACCTTTGAGGCCTTGAGCAGTCAGGGACCAATGTATCTGTGGGACCATCTCCTCCGGTATGTTCCCGGGAAGGCGTGATGCTCGGATAGTGAACTGATGGTGATCCCTGGCCCCAAAGACAACCGGCTGTCCTCGACCAGGGCTAGGGCCTTTTCCAACCTGGTGGAACTCTCTGCTAAACAACACGAGGGCCCTGCAGGACGATTCCGCGGGGCCTCTAAGGCAGAGATGTTCCGTCAGGCCTTTGGCTGAGGGCAGCAACGACTTCCATCTTGGCTGGCACCCCCCTCCTACGCTCTTTCCGTCAGATAGTTTTATTCCTCCTCCCCATACCCACGAGGTGGTCACACTCCGGACTTGGGAAGAAACTATACTTTTGCCACTTGATCTTTTCAGAGCCCGTTTGGTGTCGTGATTAGGAGCGCGGACTCTAATCTGGGAGAACCGGGTTTGATTCCCCACTCCTCCACATGCAGCTGCTGGTGTGACCTTGGGTCAGTCACAAGTTCTTTCAGAGCTGTTCTCGAAAGAGCTCTCTCAGCCCCACCCACCTCACAGGGTGCCTGTTGTGGGAAAGGGAAGGGAAAGGAGATTGTAAACTGCTCTGAGACTCCTTCAGGTAGTGAAGGGCGGGGTATAACTCCAATCTCTTCTTCTGGATTGCTGGATTAGCATTATGTATGTACTTATGTTAGAGTTTTAATGTCTTTACTATGTGTCGTATATCGCCCAGAGCCCTGCAGTAGCGGGGATTGGGCGATTCATAAGTTTAATAAATAATGAAATAATAATGATTATTGGCTGTTACCTGGTATCTTACCTGCTTCAGGCTTTAACTCCCAAATCCTTAGCTTTAAAGAGGCAGCTAGAAAGAAGGCACAAAGTTGATAGTTTTCTGATGTAATGCTGAAAAGGAACGTGGCCCCAAGGGCTGTGTGGGTCAGTGCAAGCCCACACTCACGGGCCCATTCTGGAAACAGCCTGCATGGCCCCCTTGCATAAGTCGATTCTGTCACACCGGAAGCGTGGTAAGAAGATGGGTACCTGGACTCTTGCTGCTGCTTTGGAATAACAAAAGCCAATGCTGGCTCTTTATTGCAGGCCGTGGGACACAGCTACGCACAGGGCTATTTTTGGGCAGGAACGCACAGGAACGGAGTTCCGACTGGCTCCCGAGTTGGCCACGCCCAGCAGGAACTCATTAGCATAATAGGCCACACCCAACAGCAGAAACACATTAGGATTGGCTACATAGGGGTGTGGCCTAACATGCAAAGGAGCTCCTGCTACTGAAAAAAGCCCTGGGTTTTGACAACAAACAAGGTAAACAGAATAAGAAGCAAAAGGTTGGTGTGGCTGGATGAGCACGCTTCTGGTAACATGGGGGTGCGGCCTAATATGCTAATGAGCTATGCTCTCATGGGTGTGGCTGGATATGCTAATGAGTTTCTGTTGTTGGGTGTGGCTTATTTTGCTAATGAGTTCCTGCTGGGCTTTTTCTACAAAAAGAGCCCTACGCACATGGATTTGTGCGCTGATTGGACCGTGATGCTCAGTCTGGGAAATGTACTGTTCTCTGAGGGGTTCCTTTTGCTTCAGAAACAAAGGGAGGGGGAATCCTTGCCAGCTCACATTCAGATATTTTTTGTGTATACGTGTGTGATTGTTAGCAACTGTCTGTAGCTCCTGGCTTCACTTATTTCTTTTGGAAGAGGAGGGGAGAAGTTTTCTGTTGATCCCCCCCCCCCGCTTTTCCCGTGCGTTCTTCGTAAGGGTCTGCTGATCCCCAGGAGCAAAAAAAAAAAAATGGGGAGGGGGCAGGAGTCATTTCCTGCAGGAGCGCACAGGAGCGGAGCTCCGGCAGTAAAGAGCCCAGAGGATGGGCACATGCAACAAGCCCCACCCCCT
>NW_015176490.1:117689-125855 GCF_001447785.1 Gekko japonicus | reverse complement strand
GCCCCCTAGCCCAAAACCGTCAAGTGGCACCTTTAAGACCAAGTTTTATTCAGGTACAAGCTCTCCCTCCTCTGCAAGGACAGATCTGCACGTTTCCTCCCCCCCCAATAGCTAGCAATCCAAAAGAGTCCAGTGGAGCCTGAGCGGTGGGTGTTGCCTTCTGACACACTTCCGGTGATGTCAAGGGGTGTGGCATATGCAAATAAATTACGATAATGAGTTATGCTAATGTGTTTCTGCACCTCTTTTTCCATGAAATGACCCCTGGGAGGGGGTGTCTCAGTAGGCCTAGGGTGAAGTTCAATAGTTCTGCTCTATGAGTGGATCTCATTGGATTCAAACCCCACCCTCCTGCTGCTCTGAACCCAATTTCTCCCCACGGTTTCATGGCTACTTGAATTATATCTGCCAATTAAGGATCGCACGGTAAGTCTGAGGGCATCACGATATCAAGTCGCCCAGGACTATTTTGGGGCAGGAACGCACAGGAACGGAGTTCTGGCTGGCTCCTGAGTTGGCCACGCCCAGCAGGAACTCATTAGCATAATAGGCCACACCCAACAGCAGACACTCATTAGGATTGGCTACATTAGGGAGGTGTGGCCTAACATGCAAAGGAGTTCCTGCTCCAAAAAAAAAGGCCCTGGGTTTTGACAACAAGGTAAACATAATAACAAGCAAAAGGTGGGTGTGGCTGTATGACCACACTTTTGGTAACATGGGGGTGTGGCCTCATATGCTAATGAGCTGTGCTGTCAGGTGTGTGGCCTAATATGCTAATGAGTTTCTGCTGTTGGGTGTGGCCTATTATGCTAATGAGTTCCTGCTGGGCTTTTTCTACAAAAAGAGCCCTCACTTAATCGCCAATCAAATCTAGCAATATGCTGACATCACTAATGGCAATTACAGCCCTTTAGAATGGGGACAGTAGTTCCCGTACTGGTCACGTGGGCATACCTAGCCAGTCAGGGATCACTCAAAAGATCTGCTGTTTCTTATGCTCTCTGACAGGGATGTCCCCAAACTCATCAAAAGGGCAGGAGGTTTCTATGCCCCGATGAAGCTTTTTTTGTGAGATTGCGCCCCACCCTGTTCCGATTGAAGACTAGTGCTCTAATTATTGAAGGGCAGAACACTGGATTTTATAAGGGAAGAAGGAAGAAGGGTATGGCGAAAGGTACAGGAGAGGTTGGGCTCTGCTCATGATCCAGGAAAGACTTACCAGCAGTGTTCCCTCTAAGCTGAGTTAGTGTGAGCTAGCTTGCAGTTTTTTTAGCCTCCGGCTCACACATTTTTGTCTCAGCTCGGGAAGGAGGGCTCCAGAGCAACCTAATTTATGCAGCAGCCCAATCGCTCGCTCACAACTTTAATGCCAGTCGCTCACAAAGCAGAATTTTTGCTCACAAGACTCCACAGCTTAGAGGGAACATTGCTTACCAGATGTTTTGAAGAGGGATTTGAATGAGGAAATGAGAGAGAAAGGGGGATAATCGATAGAGAGAGGAAGGTTTTTCCCCGTTTTATCATAAGAGAACACAAAATGGCGGTCACAGGTGATGGAAGCAAAGGAGGGCAATACGAGATGAGCTTGAGGGGTACGGAGTGCCCCATTTCATATCGGCTTAAAACCACTCTCTGTTCCTAACGCAGTCCTTTCTCTTGCTTCTACCTGTGAAGGCGGACCACCTGACCCCACAGCTGTCAACATCCTACAGCAAATCATCGACCTGGGCGCAGAGCCCCACGACGCAGCGGCCGTCGCCTCCGTGGTCGCCGTGGCCCCCAGTACCGTAACCGTCGTGAAGCAGGTGAAGCCGGATTTTCCATTTCCTATGGAACGTGAATCCTGTTTGCCTCATCCGTTGGAGCCCATGCATGTTTGGTTCAAAAGGGCTGAGTAAAATGTCGATAGGGAGACAGAACGAGTGAAGGACCTCTCAGGACCATCTCGAGGAGGAGGAGATTGGATTTATACCCCGCCCTTCACTTGGAGTCTCAGAGCGGCTTACAAACTCCTTTCCCCTCCCCTCCCCACAACAGACACCCTGTGAGGTAGGTGGGGCTGAGAGAGCTCTCTCGAGAGCAGCTCTTTCAAAGACAGCTCTGAGAGAACTGTGGCTTGCCCGAGGTCATCCAGCAGCTGCAGGTGGAGGAGTGGGGAATCAAACCCAGTTCTCCCAGGTTAGAGTCCACACACTTAACCACTACACCAAACTCGGTACCAGAAATGACAGAGGATGTCATGATGGCCACAGGAATAAACAGTTTGAAAAGGGATTAGATCGTTTCATGGAGGAACAGTCTGTCGATGGCTACTAGCCATGGTGACTGATGGGAGCCTCCACATTCAGAGGCACTAAGCCTCTGAATCACAGAGCCAAGAGGCAACATCGGGAAGGCCTCAGCCTCTATTCCCCATTGTTGGCCATCCAGAGGAACTCGTTGGCCACTGTGTGAGACAGGATGCTGGACTAGACGGACCATTGGTCTGATCCAGCAGGGCTCTTCTTATGTTCTTATCAGGGGAAGTCTTTGGCCTCTCCGCCCTATTGTTTGCCCTCCAGGGGATTTGGTTGGCCACTGTGTGAGACAGGATGCTAGACTAGACGGACCATTGGTCTCATCCGGAAGGGCTCTTCTTATGTTTTATCAGGGGAAGTCTTTGGCCTCTCCGCCCTGTTGTTGGCTCTCCAGAGGAACTGGTTGGCCACTGTGTGAGACAGGATGCTGGACTAGACGGACCATTGGTCTGATCCAGCAGGGCTCTTCTGATGTTCTTATCAGGGGAAGTCTTTGGCCTCTCCACCCTGTTGTTTGCCCTCCAGGGGATCTGGTTGGCCACTGTGTGAGACAGGATGCTGGACTAGACGGACTCTTCTTATGTTGGCAATGTGAGACAGATTGCGGGACTAGATGGACTATTGGTCTGATCCAGGCGGCCTCTTCTTATGTTCTTATGAAAGATTTCCTTTTTTCCTAACGAAGCCAAGAGCTTTCATTATTTATAAAGGCACGAAGGGTTTCATAGCTGCAGTTTGCTCATAAAAACACATTTCATTAAATTGTATGTTTTCCGAGACCCACGAGCATAAGGCGTCTCATGAGCCCCTGCCATAAATTGCCAGATTGTCTTCCGTGTAGAGACTCGGGGAGACAAATCCTTCAGCTAATTGCCAGATTACTTCCTCTGCAACTAAATCTTTGTGGTGTCGATGCTGTGCTAGTCTGCGTGAGGACCCTTTGTGTAAAGAAGGACTCTAGAGACTGGAAGAGTGTGATAAAGCAGACGTGCGTGCAAGATCAGGAATGGAAAACTATTTCAGACTCCTAGGAGCTGTTATTGAGCATTTAGAAACCCATCTGTTACATAAACTCAGAGATCCTATGGGTCCAACTTATGGCTGTGTTGTACCACTGTCCTACAGGGTGTGTTGTTGAACAAAGTTTGAGTTCAGTGGCACTTTTAAGACCAACAAAGTTTTATTCAAGGTATAAGCTTTCGTGTGCAAGCACACTTCTTCAAACCAACACAGCTACCCACCTGAGAGTATGTCATTGTTAGCTCCAGCCCTTCTACTTTGGCAGTCCATGTCAGACTCTTGAACAAACTTGCTCTCAACAACACTCTCTTGGCAGTGATTTGTTTATTGAGAGATGAGGATGTATCAAGCTAAGACCAAATCTGTGTCAGAACTGACGTTTTGGGCACCAGTTATGACTTTATACATAATTCCAACAATCCCCCCCCCCAGTAACCTGTCCAATCAACCCATTCACACAGGCCGCCTAAATCTAGTGCACTCTGTTAGCCCTCCTCCCCCCACCTGCAAACCTAACAGTTACATTATCTGCTGGAAGTGGAGACTGGCAGTCAAGGTCGTTGTGCATTCTTCCCAGTGTCAGGAAGCCTACTTGGAAAACAGTTGCAAAGAAGCACAGCAAAGCAGTCACAGACACTCACACAGGCCCCCACACAATTGCACCCCCCCCATTCCCCAACGTGAAAGAACAAAGCAACAAAGGCACATCACAGGCAACGAAAACAGAACATATGAAATCCATGGCACACTAGGGCTCGAGTGTGTGGAGAGTAGTTCCAGAAACTATGAAATTCAGATGCCGAATAGAGATCTGTCTGTCTTCCGTGTTTTGTTTTTTGTATCCTGTCCTTTTCCCAAGGAATTAGGTCCATCGTGAATGGTTCTCCTTCCTTCATTTTATCCTCACAATAACCCTGTGAGGTAACTAAGGCTGCAAGAGAATGACTGGTCATCCCGTGAGCTTCATGGCAGGCTGGGGATTTGAACCCGGGTCCCTACAGTCCTAGCCTAGCACTCTAACCACTCCATGGTGCCACCTCTCTCATTGATGATCGAGATGGATAATGGAAGCAGGTTTAATAGCCCCCAGCAAGGTGCCACATGCTCTTTGTGTGTGTGTGTGTGCGTGTGCGTGTGTGCATGCTTGCTTGAGTGCCTGGAAGTTATGGTGACTTCTGTCAACCCCTAGACATTTCAGAGAGGTGGCTCAATTGCCTGCCTCTGCATCCCGAGCCCTGGTATTCCTTGCAGGTCTCCCATCCAATTACTTGCCAGGGTCGGCCCTGCTTATTTATTTATTTATTTATAGTCAAAATGTATACCCCGCCCTCCCCGCAAAGCAGGCTCAGGGCGGCTTCCACAACAAACACAACAGTACAGAATAAAAACATAAATAATACAGAATTAAAACGCAGCCTTTAAATTAGAACATTCCAAAATATCAAAATACTGGCGGCAGTTAAAAATCCAACGAATAAAGTACCTTCCAACAAAGTGCTTCGATTTCCATATAAAGTGTTTAAATGGTATTCTGCTCGTTCTTAAAGCAGCTGCTCGATGTTAACATTACGGGCTTTGCACTAGGATGGCGGCGGCCCCTAATTGTATGCCTGGCGGAAGAGCTCCATCTTGCAGGCCATGCGGAACTGTGAGAGGTCCCATAGGGCCCTGATCTCCTCTGGGAGCTCGTTCCACCAGGTAGGGGCCGCCACCGAAAAGGCCCCAGCCCTAGTAGCAGCTTAGCGTCCGAGATCTGATGTGATCAGGACTAAGGTGCCACAAGCTCTTGACTTCCTGTTTGCTGTTTGGGAAGCATCGTTGTTGCCATGACACATGGCACAACAATTAACTCGTGCAGCCTCCAGATCCCAGCAATGCCAAAGGTCGCCGGTTTCAGCTTTCTGAGCTGGTGTGAAGGAAGGGAGCCTTTACTGAACTGCCTATTAAATGTGAACCTCCGTTTCCTTTCCCTTGTTACCGCCACTGCCTGTAGTGGCTGCTGTTGCTCCAGATCCAGCTCGCACAAGCAGCGGGAGGCTTCCCCATAGAGCATCAGCTCAGTGGGTCTCTCAATCATACAGGTCAGGTGTAACTGAATGACAATGGGGTAGGCTTTGGGTGGGCGGGAGCCCAAACCCTTGGGAAAAAATTTCCTGATGGCTCAGCCAGTCCCCGCTTTCCAACTCTTCCTTCTGCTTTCTTTCTCCTGTCATCCAGTTCCCCAGGGGGCATCTCTGCTCAGCAGAAGTGATGAGTCAGGGAATCAGGTTGGCAGCCAGAGAGAGCCAAATTAACTGAGAAGGACTTGAACAATTCCTTGGCCAGCCTTGCAGAAACTCAATTAAGTTGAACTAAATAAATGCCCTGGGTAGTCTTTATTGCATGATTCTCGGCTTCCTGAAAGGCGGTGCTGAAATGTGAGCGGCTGCATTCAGCCTGGAGTTTTGAGGGACCCGGCACGGAGAAAAGCAATCAAACAGCATACAGTGCTGCCTTTTCCCCCTCTAGAGAACGTCATACTTCTCCGTAGAAAATAAAGGAAGCCCGTTCATTCAAGCGCCAGAAAGTGAATCCAGCAGGAAGTCACGCACATTTCTTTTTAAAACAGATCTGTGGATAAACAAAGAGAGAGGACCTCAAATGATCTGGTGGTAGATCCTCTTTCATACTCGTAATAATCATTGGTTTAATTAAACTAATTAATTAAATTAAATTAAATGGTTTACCTTTTGCCATAAAGAGTGGGAATGCATTGACCTTTTTTGCAGACTATTAACAGAGCAAAACGGTTTGCTCTTTGGTGGTCAGGGGTCGTCTCGTAGAAAAAGAGCTAGGGGAATTCATTAGCATAACTCATTAGCATATGCCACACCCCCTGACATCACCGGAAGTGTGTCATAAGGCCACACACCCTGATATCACCGGACGTGTGTCATGAGGCCACACACCCCGCCCCCAATGGTCCCGGCGGGAGTGCAAGGAAGCCCCGCGAAGGCCCTCCCTGGCCCCAGGCAGGCAGGGGTGGGGAGAGGCAGGGAGGAAGCAACTTACCCTCCCTCTTCTCCTGCCTCCTGGCTGAATGAGGGCCGGAAGCGGGGCGGCCGGAAGCAGGGGGCGGGGCTTCGTCATATGCCCCGCCCCCCATACCTCACCCGGGTGAACTGCGATCCCCCACGATCCCCCCCGAAATGACCTCTGAGCAGGACTAATCCTACTTATCTTACAAGATCTGACGAGATCGGGCTAGCCTGGGCTACTCAGGTCAGGGGGGGGTTGCTCTTAGCCACAGAACAAAATCTCAGGGCCCACTTCTCACAGGCTCATTTGTTTTCCATGCTCTGGTGTACACACACACACATGCACGCGCACACACCAATCATGTACAAAATGTAAGTGGTACTCATAAAGCCATCTCTTTTTGTGTTAAAGAGTGTTGTATCCTCACAGCTGAAGCTGATGTAGGCCTAGCATTGCGTTTGACATGTGGCGAAACAAGGAAGCAATTCTCAAAAATGATGATCTGCATCCAGCTGGTACACACTGAACCGTGAAGGAGTCTTTTCCGTATACTCAATGCATACTGTTTGAACAGAACGTCAGAAGAGCCTTGGTATTCAGAGCAGTGGTCCCTCAAGTCCAGCATCCTGTCTCACGCAATGGCCAACCACTTCCTCTGGAGGACCAAGAATGGCACATAGAGGCCAAGGCCTTCCCTAATGTAGCCTCACGTCACTGGTATTCAGAGGGATCTCGAAGGCTCCCTTTGGTCACTGTGTCTGACGGCCACTGGGTGACCTGTTCTCCATGAATGTATCCTGTCTCCTTTTAAAGCTGTCTAGGGATGCTTTGATTTCCCTTGCCTTTTCCATAAGTGTCTAGGTCATGCGGCTACAGAGGAGGTGATGCTGGACCCATTCAGGAAGAAAGCAAAACAGCAGAAACAAAATTCGGGTTCCGGGATGTCTTCATGTTTAACCCAGATGAAGAAACAAGCAGAAACACAGAACCTATTTTGTGCACCATCTGCTTTTGAACTCCTTTTTGTGACATCTGAAAGGGATAACGTGTATTCCCCCTGGGCAGACAGACTAGGGATGGGCACAAACTGGGAAATTGGAGATTCGCGGTGGTTCGTGGTTTGTGGAGTCTCACGAAATATGGTTTGTGAACCTCCGCAAACTTTTCCATTTACTGAACTGGTTCAGGTTCATGAGGTTTGTGCAGCTTCCAAGCGGGGGGGGGAGCAAAAGATATTGCTGAACTGGCTTGCATCTATTAGATGCAAGCCAGTTCAGCAATGCCTTTCACTCCCCCCCCCCATGAAAGCCACTCAGAAGTGAACCCAGGAGCATTTAAATGCCTTCTGCGCTCACAGGTAAGTTATGCCACAGTGGTGGTGTCGTTTTAAAGGGTTCCTGACTGTTGCCTTGGGTGCCAGCATGTATGGCCCAAGAACCCTCTTATGAACTGAATGTACCACTGCAAAAACCATGGCAGTTTATGGCTGTTCATGAACAGTGCGTAGTTCGCCATCACTTGAACCAGCCTGGGTTGTCACAAAATTTGGTTCGTGATTTGGTTTGTGCCCATCCTTAGTGGAGACATGTGAGTTCAGCATGTATAAAGCTCACGGATCTGACCTAGGTCCATATGTGAGAATTTCCCTTCAGGTATCACTGAGCAAACATGAAGAGCAGATGGATGCAACCCTTGGAGTTTGCGCAGCCACCCCACCCTCATGGGAATCTGATACTGTTCCCGAAAACAACTGATGAGATAGCTAAGCTGAGATATTGCAAGTACAGTACTTGTAACACTCACTGTATCGGGGATTTAGCTTCCAGCT
>NW_015176490.1:66623-117672 GCF_001447785.1 Gekko japonicus | reverse complement strand
ACCTTTAAGACCAAGTTTTATTCAGGTACAAGCTCTCCCTCCTCTGCAAGGACAGATCTGCACGTTCCCCCCCCCCCAATAGCTAGCAATCCGAAGCAGTCCAGTGGAGCCTGAGCGGTGGGTGTTGCCTTCTGATACACTTCCGGTGATGTTAGGGGGTATGACATATGCTAATGAGTTATGCTAATGAGCTCCTGCACGTCTTTTTCTATGAAATGACCCCTGGTTGTTGTCAAGATAAAATGGAGGCAAGGGGAACAATCTAAGCCACTTTGGGGTTCCCATTGGGGAGAATAGCAGGGTGCAAATGAATTCAATCCATGCCTCTGTTCCAGTCTAGACCTCCATGTGTGCACTAACACACGTACCAAAGCGCCAGCTTCTTACCTATAAGATGCTGTAAGTGTGCAGAGGGGATTTGCCCCTCCATGGAAATGACTGGGGAGGCACTTTCAGGAGCGGAAGGTAGGGCTGCGTCTGCATGTCAGATGGCGTGAATACGCTTTGCTCACGTGGATTGTCCACATCCTGATCCTTGGAACGCTGCATGGTGGTTCTCTCTGCCAGCTGTGGCAGGCAAAGATTCCCCAGAGAGCACTGCATTCTTTTCCTGCACAAAACTGATAGGGAATCCTGGATCCACACTTCCAGGGGAGGTACGGGATCACAGTGGCAGCTGCTTTTGTCTGGGTGACGTAGGGAACGTTTTGCCCGACTCCAGTGCCATCCTCCCCGTCTCAGTCACCTGGACGGTTTTATTTAAAATTCTTATTCAGTCTCCCATCCCACCCAAGCCGTGGCTGTTGGGGTTTTTTTGTTGCTTTTAATTCCTAAACTGAACCTCTTCATCTGCAGCAATTGCTATGGCGGGGGAAAAGTCTGGTGTTTTCATGTCACCTTGAGGAATGCAATTTATTTTGAAGCGAGAGCCATTGTCGATTTTTAATCATTCTGCATTCCTCATTGTTCACTATGATATGAGTTCTTAAAAAAAACCCATGTGTTTCTATTTGACTTCCCCCTCGCAGTGGTATTCTTCTCTCCCGGCCTCGTGACCTTCAGCTAGTCTAATGGATAGCGAGAACTGAAATGTTCAAGGTCTCTGGAATATATCAATGTCTGGTGTCTCTGCCTCTCCACCCTTGTCCTCTAATTGGCTGCTCAAGTCCTGGCTTTAGCAGCGAATCTTCTGGTTTCTATTGAACAAAGCGGGTTTCGGTTTTCATCGTTCTTTTTAAGGGTCAAGGGAGATGTCACAGTAAAAGTGCAACGGGCCCGCTGCAAATGGCAGGCGTGTGCTGAGAACCTCTGGTTTCCTTCCATAACATTTAGCGGCACTTGCTCATGCCCTGATGTCAGATGTGACCTCATTTCCTGCTGTGGGTGAGAGGTGGAGAAACCTGAAACATTGTGATATCAGAACCTGGATAAGTTCTAGGCCTCATGGAAATAGATACTGCTTCATGTTACCAGACCTTGAAAAACATATTTGCATGAACCAAGTGTCCTGATCTAGATAGCCCAGGCTAGCCAATCGTGTCGGATCTGGGAAGCTAAGCAGTGATGGCCCTGGCTAGTAAATGGATGGGAGACCACCTAGGAAGTCCAGGGTTGCTAAGAAGAGTCAGGCAGTGGCAAGCCACCTCTGTTTATCTCTTCCCTTGACAACGCTAGGGGCTTTCCACCACCATAAGTACATAAGAGAAGCCAATGTTGGATCAGGCCAATGGCCCATCCAGTCCAACACTCTGTGTCACACAGTGGCCAAAAATACCAGGTGCCATCAGGAGGTCCACCAGTGGGGCCAGGACACTAGAAGCCCTCCCACTGTTGCCCCCCCCCCCACGCACCAAGAATACAGAGCATCCCTTGCCCCAGACTGAGAATTCCTATCTATGCCTTGTGGCTAATAGCCACTGATGGACCTCTGCTCCATATGCTTATCTAATTCCCTCTTGAAGCTGCCCATGCTTGTAGCCGCCGCCGCCGCCACCTCCTGTGGCAGTGAATTCCATGAACCAAGTATCTGCAATAGATCAGCTTCTTGTTTTCGTCCCCCGCCCCCAGAATTGGCCTGTTACTAAATAAATATTCTATTTCTCCTCTATATCATCTTTCCTATTTTGTTTGTTTTCTAAACCTTAGACAACCATTTGCTCTTAACCTGTGATTATTTGTGACTACCCCTATACTTTCTGCTCTCTTGTGCCCATGTACATTTCTGGGAGAGTGTTGATTTTTAAAATTGTAAGGTTCCTTGGGAGAGTTTGCCATCCACAAACAAAGATGTCATGGCACGTGTTGCCGCATAGGGAAGGATTCCAACCATGAAGCTTGTTGGATGTACTTCAGCAAGTTTGCCTTACTTGAGGATATAGTTTGGTGTTGTACGAGCAAGTCTTGGATTGGCGTCGTCCATATTCTTCCTCCTCCTCCTCATATGTACTGATTCCCTTCCAAACCATTCCACAATCTTTTTTGCTTCACTCCCATCCAGAATTGGAAACCATGATCAAACAAAGGCTCACAGCCGTTGACTGAAGCTTGGTATTAGGGGTGTGCAAAAAAAAAGAAAAAAAAATCAGCATTTTTGGGTTTGAGTCTATTAGACCTGGAAGAAAATCAGTATTCCCGAAGAATCTCAGATCCCAATACTGGTATGGTATTCAGATCCAGGATTTTTTGGAAATCCCAAATTTTGGGGGGTCCAATAGACCCAAGAAAAAAAATGCCATTTTTTTTTAAAAAACCCTAAAGCCAGCCTGACCTTTAGCTTAAGACGCTGAGCTGGTCTGTAGCTCGGCAGTTCGAGACCTTAATGCCATGTGACAGAGTGAGCTCCCGTCTCTGGTCCCAGCTCCTACCAGCCTAGCAGTTTGGAAGCAAGAAATTACAAGAAGATAAATAGGTACCGCTTCGGTGGGAAGGTAACAGTGTTCTGTGCGCCTCGGCATCTAGTCACGCCAGCCACATGACCACAGAAATGTCTTCGAACAGCGCTGGCTCTTCAGCTTGGAGATGAACACCGCCCTCTAGAGTCGGATTTGACTAGCATTTGAGCAAGGGGAGCCTTTACTTTTTATACGGGTAGCAGATCAGATTCTCTGAATTCGTATTCGGCCTAAATAATAAGATACTGGTAAGGTAATCTTTGGGTATTTTTTCGGCTTCGTTTATGCCGAATGCACACTCCTACTTGGTATCAATAGGTGCTAGTAGGGAGGGCATGTCTGTTGACCTCAGAGGGCATGGGTCCTGCCCTAGCCTGACACCCATGAGGTTCTCAAGCTACCTGTCCATGATGTTGTGCAGGAAGAGGACTCATCTCGTCAATGGCCAGCTGCCTTCTCTGTTGTCAGCTCGGGTTGTTGCCCTTTGCTCAACTCCCTCTAATGCTTTCCAAGCCTAGTAGTCCCGCCTGTAGGTGAGGGATCCAATCTTTCTGAGCCCGTGGGCACCTTTGACAGAGGGTAGTGGGGGCAGGCAGAAAATGACTGCCTTGGAGGCAGAGCCAGCCATAAAAATGTCAGGGAGTGAGGATATGCAAAACTCTAAAGTTAATCAGGGAGTGAGGATATGCATAACTCTAATGTTAACTTCAACATTTCAGGCAGAAACTTTGTTTAATGAGATGTCTTTTAAAGGGAACACGTTGCACTTAAAACCTTAGGTAAAGGTAAAGGTTTCCCTTTCTCGAAAGCCAGTCAAATCCTACACTAGGGTTCCGGTGCTCATCTCCATTTCCAAGCCGAAGAGCCAGCGCTGTCCGAAGACGTTTCCATGGTCATGTGGCCGGCATGACTAAACGCCGAGGCGAACGGAACGCTGTTACACTCCCACCGAAGCGGTACCTATTTATCTCCTTGCAATTTCTTGCTTTCGAACTGCTAGGTTGGCAGGAGCTGGGGCCAGAGACGGGAGCTCACTCCGTCACGCGGCACACTCGGGTCTCGAACTGCTAAACTACAGAGCTCCCGGTCTGCAGATCAGCGTCTTAACCACTTGAGCCACCGCAGCCCCTTTAAAAAAGCTCAGCTTCTGTCAAACGGTGAAGATTCTCGTGCTGTGGTAGCAGCTGCTGCCAAAGCAACTGTCTAAAAGTTGGTACAGCCAATCAGATCTCTGATGGTCAGTCAGAAGCCCAGCTGGGCGACAGCCCCACCAGGACCCTCCCACTTTTTAAAAACACTTGATGGGCGCCAGGAAGCATATCAGTGGGCTCCATCAAGCCCAGAGGGGCCACGTTGGGAACTCTGACCTGGGTTCTCTTACCCAGAGGCCTTCCCTATACAGGAACTGCTTTGGAAGTAGAACTACAGCTGGGTTCCCTTGTCAGAAGTCTCCACCTGCCGGTCATCCCGACAGTAGGTCACTCGGCTCTTCCTCCTGCAGGGTCAGCTCTCTCTCCCTCTGCTCCACGTTGCATCCCTTTTCCTTCAGAAGGAAAGACTTCATGTGTCTCCCCGGCACGCGTAAGGCCACCGGCACTCAGTCCCGAGACCGCCCCGTCACGTCCAGCCAGGATGATTGGGCCCTGGAGCTTCCCAGGATCCCCTGTGCAATAGCTGGGCTGTTCCATTTCAGCCGGATCGTGCTGTTCCAGCCTTGTCCAATTTGCTGTTATCATAGAATCATAGAAGGTTAGAGTTGGAAGGGACCTTGCAGGTCATCTAGTCCAACCCCCTGCACTCTGCAGGAGCAGAGCCGAAAGATAGCCCTACATACCTACAACATACCCGGAAGATGGTCGTCCAGCCTCCGCTTGAAAACGTCCCGCGAAGGAGCCTCCACCACCTCCCGAGGCAGTCTGTTCCACTGCTCAACCACTCTTACAGTTAGGAAGTTTCTCCTGATATTTAGCCGCTATGGACTCCCTTGTAATTTCCACCCATTAGATCTAGTCTTGCAATCCGGAGCAAGAGAGAATAGATCTGCTCCATCTTCTACATGACAGCCCTTCAGATATTGGAAGACTGCAATCATGTCCCCTCTAAGCCTTCTCTTTCCCAGGCTAAACAGACCCAACTCTTTCAGCCTTTCCTCATAAGACTTGGATTCCAACCCTCTCACCATCCTGGTCGTCCTCTTCTGGACACATTACGAAGTAAGGAACTTTTCCTAAGCCTTTGGATTTCCCACCCTCACTTTAATTAATTATATCTCGTTAACGTGGCTGCTGGGGAGCAAACGAAGCTAGGTCTGCGGGCATTGAAGAGAACACACAGCCTAATAAGCAGAAAGGGAAGAGCCCGTCCATTTGTCTCGGCATCCACTGCTTTCTGTATCTCTTTCACTGAAAGGATATGAAAATAGCATTTTGCAAGGATGGCACCCAGCGGATCAATCCAGTAGAAACCAAGTCGCTTGCGTGTAAATGCCTAACTGATTCAAAGAGTGCATATCCTGGGAAATTTGTGCATTCGTCACGCTCAGAGGACTGTGGATAGGTATCCATCGGGGAGAGATGGAACCAGAAGCGCCACAAATGCAATCAGTTAATCATGTTACCTTGAGTGACAAAGCCAATAGAAACATGTGGATAAAGGCAGGTAGAAAGGCCATTAGCGTTCTTTATCGGCCATTCTCATTTCAAAAGGACATAAAATTGAATAAGCATCTGGTTTGGTTGCCCTTGCCGCCGAATGAGGTCCTGTTTTCATTTCGCTCTTGTGTCAAACGCGCTTTTATTTATCTTCCTCTCCTCGTTGTTTATTTGCACATCTCAACTGCGTCTGAAATTATGCGCGGCACTCAATGAAAACAAGCCAATTTTGAATCCCATTCGGCATCCATTCTGCTTTCTCGCGGGTGCCGGTGAATGTAATGGCATCTTCTCCCGGGGCTAAGAGGTGTGTCACCTTTGGGACTCCGTGCACTGAGAAGTGTTTTTTTTGCTGAACGAATTGCAAATTTATTCTGCAGTCCCTTGCGGAATCTAAACAACCCTCCCATGTGAATAAAACTGTCAAGTGCCACTTGTGACAAATGTTTGTGTCCAAAATGACTAGTTAGAGGAAGAGATCTGTGAATCTGTTTTGACACCCCCGTATTATTTCCACACTGACCTGGATAGGCCCGGCCAGCCTGATCTTGTTAGACCTTGGAAGCTAAGCAGGGTCGGCCCTGGTTAGTATTTGGATGGGAGACCGCCAAGGAAGCCCAAGAGGCAGGGAATAGCAAACCCGCCTTTGTTTTTCTCTGCCCTGACCTGGGTGGCCCAGGCCAGCCTGATCTTGTCAGATTTTGGAAGTTAAGGAAAGACGGCCCTTGTTAGTACTTGGATGGGAGACCACCAAGGAAGCCCAAGGTCGCTACCCATAGGTGTGCAGTGGCAAGCCACCTCTAAATGTCTCCTGCCTTGAAAACCCTACAGGGACACGATAAGTTGGCTGTGATGTGACAGTGCTTTCCATCACATATATTTCCATTTGGTTACCTATCTAAGCATCTTCCATCAGGGGAAGGCTCCTGCTGCTAGTGGAACAGATCGACACAATCCCACCCATAGCATCCAAACCTAGTTGACCAAAGTGCAAGGAAATGGATCGCCTGCAATGCTTAGCGGTTTACTTTCTGTCACTGTGACATGCTGCGTTAGATTTTTCTTTCCAAAGCTCCAGTTCCCCATGTCCCTCCCCCCTTCCCTCCTCCTTCAGATTAAATTAAACAACAACAACAACAAAAATGGAATAAAAACTATTCATTCTCAGAGCAAGGGAAGAAGCCAACTTAAATCAATTAAATGGCACAGCTAGCTTGGAGTATACTGATCAACGTGCCCATAAAATGGCCTTCTGTTCAGCACAGCTGTGTCATATAACAGCCCTTTTGGCACAGAACAATTGCATTCTTCTTTTCTCCAAAAAAGCGACGATTGCTGCTCACTCCCCAACCCCCGTCCCCTCCTTTGCTATTACTATTTCAGAAAGCACGCTTGCTGCAAATGAAGGGAGCCTTAGAATGTGGGATATTTGAGTATGGGCTGTGGCTGTGGCTCAGTGGCAGAGCATCGGCTTGGCATTCAGAAGGTCCCAGGTTCAATCCCCAGTATCCCCAGTTAAAAGATCCAGCAGTAGGTGATGTGAAAGACCTCTGCTTGAGGCCCTGGAGAGCTGCTGCTACTCTAAGTAGACAATAAGTAGATGGACTTAGCTGGGGTAGTTTACAGGTGCTGTGGAAGTTGCAAATTGTTGGGGGATCTGACATTTCCCACCCCCATCTTTTTATTATTATTTTCTTTTTATTGTTATTTTCCAAGCACAAAAAACAATTACAGGATTCATAAGTTGGAAGGAAATCATTACATTAAACACTTTTTCTCTGATTATTACAGGCCAAAACCATTGTTTTGGCGAGTCACAATCATCTAGACATTGATATTTCTTTTACTATGGACTTGGAAAGATTATTACTCTACCATTCTTCTTGAGGTTTTTCTCCCTCCATAGCTTTAGACACTGTCATTTCACTTATCTTCTAATGTTTAAAGTATTGTAAGCCATTAAACTTAAACTAGTATATTGAGGCTTATCTGTCTTAAGTTTTTTTTCTGTTCTGCTTATTATTATCAGCTATATATCTGTTCAGCTTACATCTAGTTTGTATGTATAAACTACAAGCAAAGTAAGTTGGTGCTCAACTTACACTATATCTTATTTTCCCACCCCCATCTTAACAGAACACGTCCAACAACTCTGGTTTCTGTGGGAAAGGATTCGAGAGTAACATGCCATTGCGTTTTTACTTTAGAATCGGAAAACGCCCGTCAAGTGAAAAATTTCCTTGTTTTTTTTTCCTTCCAGAAACTTATTTGGCATTCTGTTTCAGACAACAACAACAATAAACACAGTAAACAATGGCCAAAAAACCAGCAAATAACAACTGTGTACTGCACAAACCCGCACCAAAATTAACATAAAGAGACTTCAACACAAAGGTAATTCAACACATGTAGGCCTTGCAGGTCCACCGCTGGACCCCTGATGTCAGGGGGTGTGGCATATGCTAATGAGTTATGCTAATGAGTTCCCCTAGCTCTTTTTCTACGAAATGACCCCTGTTTGAGAGTAACATGCCATTGCGTTTTTAACTTTAGAACCGGAAAATGCCCGTCAAGTGAAAAATTCCTGGGTTTTTTTTTCTTCCAGAAACTTATTTGACGGATTGCATGTGTTGAATTACCTTTGTGTTGAAGTCTCTTTATGTTAACTTTGGTGCGGGTTTGTGCAGTACACAGTTGTTATTCTGTTTCAGACAGGCAATTGTGGACTGATAATGGATTTAAAAAGCCCTGCTGTTCGCTGCTTACTTGGGGCGAATAAAGATTCCTCCAAGCGAGCCCTTGAGTGTAGGTCTCTTCCACACCTGCTGCCTCCTCCCATGCTACTGCTACCCAGGTCTAAGCCAAGCTCGGTGCCCCTCCATGCCACCAATGGCCAGTGTGGCACAGTGGTTAGAGTCAATGCTCCCTCTAAGGTGTGGAGTCCTGTGAGCAAAAATTCTACTTTGTGAGCTACTGGCATTAAAGTTGTGAGCGAGCGATTTGGCTACTGCATAAAATAGTTTGCTCTGGAGCCATCCTTCCTGAGCTAAGACAAAAAATGTGTGAGCCAGAAGCTAAGAAACTGTGGGCTAGCTCACACCAACTCCGCTTAGAGGGAACATTGGTTAGAGTGTTGGACTAGGAATAGGACCTGGTGCGCACCGTCTCAGATCTTCCCTTTCTGCGTAACTCACTGGGTAATGCCCTCATCTGCCTCACAGGTTTGTTGTGAGGATAAACAGGAGGCAGGGATCTATCCCGCTCTGAGGATGGGGTAAAAATGCACTAAATAAATAAAGCTGAGCTGCTGCAATGGCTCAGTGGACACATGAAGCTGCCTTTTATTGAATCAGACCCTTGGTCCATCGAGGTCAGTATTGTCTACTTAGACTTGCAGTGGCTCTCCATGGTCTCAGGAACTGGTCTTTCACATCACCCACTACCTGAAATTCTTTAACTGGAGATGCAGAGGATTGAACATGGGAGCTTCTGCACGCCAAGCAGAGGCTCTACCTCTGAGCCACTGCCCCTCCTCTTTTCATAGTGCCCTCCTTATTGTGCTGCCCCAAGCAGTCACCCAGGTGACTTGGGCAGGAAGCTAGCCCTGTGCTGGGGACACGTTCCAGTGCCCCCGGTGAGAGAAGGAACTGCTGATGAGACAAGGAAAGGCTGATGAGAAAAGATCATCCTACCTTCTGCGCCGTCTATTATCCACGGCTGCTGCACTTTTCCATCCCCTCTCTTCCTAACGGTTGCCACTCTCTTCCATCCACAGAGAATTTGAAGAGCTCACAACAAGGAGAACTGTTGGCAAGGCTGATAATGCCCAGTGACTCCCCCCCCTCCCAATTTTTTCATGACTTGCTTAAAATATTTGGCTAATATAAACTCTTCAGACTTCCAAACATTTGGCAACAAATTAAACCAACAAACACCAATTACCAGTATATTAAAGTTTAGAATTTGTTTTTGTTAGTGATAAGAAGATTATGTAGAAATTTTGGAAAGGGAGGGGGTGGGATCACTGCGGGAAGCCAGAAGAAGGGGAGGGGGGAAGGAAAATAAAAGGGGTACGAGACAAATTTAATATCTTTATTGTTAAATGTGATATCGCTCTAATAAAAATCGTGTTAAAAAAACCAAAAAACAAATGTATGTGGTGTGTGTGTGTGTGTGTGTGTGTGTGTGTGTGTGTGTGTGTGTGTGTGTGAAGTGCCGTCAAGTCATTTCTGACTTATGGCAACTCTGTGCATCAATGACCTCCAAAACGTCCTATCCTTCACAGCCGTGCTCAAGTCTTAGAGACTGAGGCCCGTGGCTTCCTTGACTGAGTCAATTCATCTCATGTTGGGTCTTCTCTTTTCCTGCTGCCTTCCACTTTGCCTAGCATTATTGTCTTTTCCAAGTGAACTTCTTTTTCAGAGGACACCCACAGACTTCTGCTCATGATGTCTGTCCAATGGAAACAGGTGCCCTCTGTTATCCGCTAAGATCAGCTGGGCTTTCATATTCCATAGTCAGCAATGGGAGTCCAGGACAGCCATGAAAAAACTGCTTGATTCTGATCACATGGTTACATTGGACCTCCTTTTGCAAGCACATGAACACAGGATGTTGAATAGGGATGGGCATGAACCAGGAAAACACGATTCGTTTTGGTATGTGGTTCGTGGCATGCCCGATTTGTGAGCCACGAACCACCATGAACTTTTAGGCGTCAAACAAACTGGTGAGGTTAGTAGCATGGTAGGATGCCCCTCTGTTGTGCTAGAGACACCGAACTCTCTGGGGATCTCCAGCTGACTTTCTTCTACCTGCTCTCCAAGTTTAGTAAGGATTGGATTTACAGAGTCCGAGTTGCAGACCTCCAAATAAGGTGTCCCCAGGAAAGTGCTTCCTGGGGAAATGACAGGCACAGGTTTAGGAGGTTCAGGAGTGTATAGAATGGACCCTGTGCAAGCTAAAGACATCAAGCTTGCAGGGGACCTCCCCTGATGCTCCTCTACATGCCCTCCAAGATATGTGCAGATTGAATTTAGGGGGACTGAGTTATGCCCCCCCCCCAAAAAAAAAGATGCCTCTAGGAAAGTGCTTTGGGGGAAAATGTCAGGTGCAGGTTCAAAAGTTTATAGAATGGACCCCCTGCAAGGTACACACACCAAGCACAAAGGGGACCTCACCCCGCCACCTGCTCTTGCTTTGAAGTTTGATTGAGCCGAGACATTCTATTTGGAAATGTATCCATTTACGAACCACTTGAAAGTTCATGGAAAGTCCGTGCTGATTGACCTGCCACGAACTTCAGCTCACGAACCACAAAGCGGCCAAAATCCCTCACAGACTTTAGTTTGCGAGCCAGTTTGTGCCCATCCCTAATGCTGAGTTGTGCAGTCCCATTCTGCTGTTAATCGAAGCATATGCTGTTCTCTCTCCCGAAGGGCCCTTAATTTATGAAACGGAGGCTGTCGGAATTTCTCCTTCTGTTTCCTTGCCCTTAATTCAGATATAATGTGGCCCCACCGTCAGAAGCAGAAGTTCACGAGCCTTTTAATTTCCTTCTTAGGTCACGGAAGAGTAGCCAGCTGCCAACCACACGGTCATGATCCAGGAAACGTTGCAGGAGGCTTCAGTAGAGTTGCAGGAGGCTCCAGTAGAGCATCATCTGGTCATCTCCAACGAGGTGGAAGGGATCGGGACAGTGACTGTCTATACCCAGGGAGGAGAAGCCTCAGAGCTTATCGTATATGTGCAGGAAGACATGGAGGCCGTGGAGGCGCAGGCAGTGGAGGACGAACCGTCTGCACAGAAGATCTAGCTACAGCGCCCAAAGGAGGTGAGACTTCCAGTAACACCAAGTCAAAACACATTTTATTTTCCAGTGTATGTAGAGTGGAAAAGCTTAGCAGGGCCTGTTGCAGCGGCTAGTCTGTCATCTTTTGAGGATTTAGCAGATGTGTGGGCTCTTGTTGATGGGACTGGTGGCTTTTGGGCAGGAGAAGCTCTTGGTACATACTGAGCCCTACACAGCTTCGGCTGAAGAATGAATTCCTTTTTTAAAATACTTTCAAAAACTTCTCATAAGCAGCCCCTGAAGTCACTGCCTGCAAATCTGTACTCGCAGATGACCACACCCAGTTCCTTTAGGAATAATAAGTGTTTCTGTGGTATCTTTTGGGCAGAAAACCAAAACGTGATGGGTGGTGACCCCAAACCAAGCCCTGTTAAGGCCACTTCTTGTATCTTTGTTGCTATTTTATTTGCATGCACTTTAAGAAGGCCTCAGACCAGGGGCAGGCGAAATGTTCAGCCTGCAGGCCACATCCAGGTCTCCACCTGCTTTTGAAGGCTCTGCATTGGATGCTGGGTCTTTCTCCCAACACTGCAACCCAGAAATTCCCACATCCAGCTCTCCCTCGAAAGCAAGCAGAGACCCAGGGCGGTTTCTCTCTCCCCCCATCCTGCTGCATACAATGGCCCTTGAGTTTTTAGTAATTTTGGGGACACATTTCCCGACAGATTTATTAAGCAACTTGATGTCTGTCCGAAGAGCTGCTAAGAGCCAGGTGTGCCCCCCCCCCTACATTGTCCTACCTCTCCCATAGGCTTAGAAGGACAATTGTAATGACCGGCTAGCAAGGCTCCCAGATGGAGACACGTATTCACAGCTTCCATTTGGGATCTGCTTCATGCTGATCAGCTCCCAGTCCTTCCGAAAGAAAGCCGCCCTCCACCCATCCAGGGGAATCCATTCTTCAGTGCCCCTTTCTACCTGACTTTCCCCCTCTTTCTGGTGTTCAGCATCTAACCTTCCATGAGGAACTGTGTTTGCTTTGTTACTACTGTCAAAAACACAAGATGGCGGGAGTTAGATTGTGTGTACTCTGTGACATCATGATTTCACATCCTGAATTGGCGGCAGCCCTCCCCTGCACTCCCGATTTTCATTAGGGAACACGAGTCAAAAGCTGCCATCACTTCCCAATATAGCATTCTGGTGCTGTATGGTTAGGGCATATTTTAGACACGTATATTGGAGGGAAAGGACATTTTTAATCCATTCTACGCGTAAAGTATTACAGTCTCCCTTTTTTCCTCTTCGCAAGCGACGGCAGTAATTTCAGAAATATAAAAATGATTTAAAAAAAAATTAGCTTGAGCACAGTGTTCTAGATTCACGCACATGCTACAGGATGATGTGTCTCTTGGTGTGCCATGGCTGCCCCTTTGAGGCAACGTATATGAACGCAAAGAACTTACAGAAACAACAGAGATCAAGCGGTATTTGGTGGGCTCCGTTTGTCCGGCTGGCCACATGTCGAGCTTTTTCTCCACTAGAAGTGCTGCTACCCATCTTGGACTCGCACCCGTGATTACTGTTGTCTTGGGCATTCTGCTGAAATCCTTACTTTGTCCAGCTCTCTTTAAAGAATGAGATGGGCATCTGCTCACACTAGTGAAGGTTCACCAAAAGAAGACACGCAGGAATCTCACAGTCAGTAGAGGCTAGCCCCTGCAGATATCTCAGAACACTGCCTTTGAGGAAGAAGAACAGAGGAGGAAGAACAGAGGGCTCTTTTTGTAGCAGGTACTCATTTGCATATTAAGCGACACACCCCTAATGTAGCCAATCCTCCAAGAGCTTACGGTTGCCCCTGTAAGAAGAGCTCTGTAAGCTCTTGGAGGATTGGCTACATTAGGGGTGTGTGGCCTAATATGCAAAGGAGTTCCAGACCATATTTTTGCAGTGTGTACGTCCCTGCAATATTTCCTCAACTAGGTATGTTTCCAGGTGACACATTCTGCTTTTTGAAGGTTTAAAAAGAAATATGATAAATTGTGATTCAGACAACGTATTGGAGCACGCAAAAGAAACTCCATCTTCTCAAAATGACTGGGAAAATGCAAACTCTGTCGACTTTGGTAGATAACAATTGACACGAGAATCAACCTCAGCTCCATAAAATTGAGGTTAATCCCCGGCTGACCATAGGTTCCGTGGGCCACTTTCCCGGTTGCATTCGTGGACCCAGGGGGCTCTTTCCGTTTATGTCTGAAAAATTCGTAACAGTTGAAATGTAAGAATGCCAGCAGCCCAGAAAGAAATAGGACTCCTGAATCAATTTTCTGTTTCTTCTTTCTAGTGAATTGTATGAATTGCCATCTTTACATTTGTGTGTATGCATATGTTTGTGAATACGAGGCTGAACTTGCAGCTTTTATCATCCGATTTGCTGAATAGCCCCGGGAACAGAGTTCTTTTGAAATCTCAGATCCATAAACCGCCTTCCTTTAATTAGCTTGGCATCTAGCAAGAAGGGATTTAAAACGCCCACCACTGTTTCGGAGGATCGAGTTTACATACGCCCACTTCCGTGTCTTATGCGTACACGTGGGTTTCTTTTGAAGCTACTGGCAAGCCACGTGTCCAGTTTCTGCTGTTATTTCACACCCATTTCCTGGGCACGGTCCCATTCCTGTGTTTTCGCATGACACAAAGCCAGCTGTGGCATAAACGACGTGACCGTGGTCGTGAGCCACAGCACGTAACTCCGGAAGGAGACAAGAAGGTGGCCCTAAGCCTGGTATCCACAGGGCCCATCAAGGCAGCAAAAGAGCTTTGTAGAATGAAGAGGAAAAGGTTCGTATCCCACAGAGCCATTTTTCTAGCAGAGGGCCCAGTGGGAGGAGCTCAGTGGGACTGGGAGGAGCCTTCCTCAACATGGGATGCTCATCTTGTATTAGGGTTGCCAAGTGTAAATTCCTCCCGAGCGGGGGACTCCCATCTGGTGTCTGGAGCGTGCGCATAGCGCGCGCCACACGCACGTCACCCAGAAGTGACGTGACGACACCAGGCACACTGGGGGCGGGGCCATGGCCATCCGAGGGAAAAACATAGAGTCTTCCCTCGGATGACCGTGGCCCCACCCCAAGTGTGCCTGGCGTGGTCGCGTCACTTCCGGGTGACCCGCACGTCAGGGTGGGGCTCCCCCTGGGGCCCGATCCGCCGGCGGTAGGGAACGGGCTTCTGGGGCAGGGGTTTCCCCGCCCCCCCCCGGGGGGACTTGGCAAGCCTATCTTGCATCAGAGGAAGGCTCCCTTCATGGGAAGAGCATACTTTTACTACCAGAACAACTCCCCAAGTTCCAATGCAAAGAGAGAGTTTTTCTACGTAGCATGGAATAAACATACACAAAAGAACGTTGGGACATTACAGATTTTCAGTAATATGCTGAGTATGTACATAGCTAATGAGTTTACTGAACTTAAATAGTTTCCCCACCATGAGCCTGCAGTAACAAACTTGTCAAATAACACTTTAAAGTTTGAATTTATAGACACACAAAGAATCCCAAATTTAAATGGCAATATGAATACTTGACCACATCTACGTTATAAACAGCTGGGTTTTCCCAAAACCGCAATAAATCTAAAAAAAGAAGAACCGGGAACGGATGGAGAAGCCTAATTCAATGTTTATCCAAGGTAGAGCTGAACATTTAATCGTCTGTGTGTCTCCGCCGCTCATCAAACTGGGACCTCCGTTTTGCCTTACACTCTTGGGACACTGTCCGCAGATTTTAAAGTGTAATGCTTGAATTAGGCCCCAAGGATGCATAGGATCAAAGTTAACTCTGTATCTTGACTTGAATCAGGTGGATGCTGTACATGGACTGTGAATGGGAGCTGATTCTGTGGTGGGTATGAACTGATACTGCCATTCCCAGATACATCTCTCACAGAGTCAGTGTTCATAAATCATGGTTTTTTTAAAAAAACCTTCTGATTACAGCTGTAGAATGATGTTCATAGATCTTCTAATAATTCTATCAAATGCTGTTGACACAAAACCAGCAGTGTGAACCCCAATTACTCGTTCTTGTTAATATGTATGAAAATTAAACCTTGTTTGTAAATATGATGATCAAATGCTTTGAATTATGCTGTACATAAGAGAACGTGAAATCAGATTTCTCTCTGTTAATCCCCATGGCCACGATCCAGCAGAGGTGTGATTTCATTCGGCTTAGGAATGCCTAATGGAGTTTGTAGCTTTGACATCGTAATGAATATCCCACTGGCTTCTGGGAGGGCAATCCTCTCTCTGTATCCAAACTGTAAACATTATTAAAAATGTGAACATGTTTGATTCTGTTCAGTGAGTTTAAATTAGATAATTTGAACAAGCGGGGTCCCCCCCCCTTTTCCCCTAAAAATAAATTAGTAAATCCTTTTTTCAAGTCTTCTGCTGTTTTTCTTGCAATTATACAGACCTGATCTTGAAAACCTGTACTCTACAAATATCCCTGCTCTTGTGCCTAATACAATTACTTCCTGTTTGAGCGCAGTAATTTCAGGCATTGGAAATACGGGCTGGCCACCAAAAAAGGTTCTAGATAAGATATGAAAGTCACGTGTAAAATTTAGCACTAAAAGGGTAGATGATGGCCACAGGAATAAACATCTGTAAAGGGGGATTAGATAGATTCATGGAGGATAGATCTATCAGTGGATACTAGCCACGGTGACTTTTGGGAACCTCCACATTCAAAAGTACTAAACCTCTGAATCCCAGAGCCAGGAGGCAACATCAGGGGAAGGCCTCAGCCTCTATGCCTTGTTATTTGCTGTCCAGAGGGAACTGGTTGGCCACTGTGTGAGACAGAATACTGGACTAGATGGACCACTGGCCTGATCCAGCAGGGCTCTTCTTATGTTCTAATGAAGGCCTCAGCCTCTATGGCCTGTTGTTGGCCCTGCAGAGGAGCTGGTTGGCCACTGTGTGAGACAGGATGCTGGACTAGATGGACCACTGGTCTGATCCCACAGGGCTCTTCTTGTGTTCTTATATGTCAGATTGAAAGGCAATATCTGATGGCATTTCTTATTGACTTCCACTGTTCTATAACTTCATCAGCAACATCAGGTGAAAGAGCTAATTTGGCGCCTACCACATTGATATATGAGGAGCTGCGGTGGCTCAAGTGGTTAAGACGCTGAACTGCAGGCTGTGGAAGGTCAGTAGTTCAGCGGTTCAAGACCCGGGTGCCGCAAGACAGGGTGAGCTCCTGTCTCTAGTTCCAGCTCCTGCCAACCTAGCAGTTTGAAAGCAAGAAATTGCAAGTAGATAAATAGGGACCACTTCGGTGGGAAGGTAACAGCGTTCTGTGCACCTTGGTGTTTAGTCATGCCGGCCACATGACCACGGAAACGTCTTCGGACAGCGCTGGCTCTTCGGCTTTGAAACGGAGATGAGCACCGCAACCCTAGAGTCGGATTCGACTGGCTTTCGAGCAAGGGAACCTTTACCTTTACCTTACATTGATATACGACACAAAGCTGACAAGAACTGCAGATGTTTTAGAGGTTTTTCAGTAAACAAAAATAATGTAAAGCATGGCATGTGTGTACAATACGGGGGGTAGCTGTTTAAGCAAAGAGTAGTTTCAAACACTGGATGTAATGTGATGCTATTGCACAGGAGGCCAATGACAAGAGAGAAAGAAGGTAAGCCTGGTATTTCTATTTTTAAAAAATTATTTAAATAAAGCCATGAAATTACAATGAAGTTTTTCAAAGTACAAGAAGGCCAATAGGCAGTAGATTCAGGACAGACTAAAGGAAATACTTCTTTACACAGCAAGTTATTAAAATGTGGAATTCACTGTCAGAGGAGGTAGCGATGACCACAAACATAGCTTTAAAAGGGTATTAGATTCATGGAGGATAGGTCTATCTGTGGCTACTAGCCTTGGTGACTAAAGGGAACCTCCATGTACAGACGCAGTCAACCTCTGAACCCCAGTGCCAGGAGGCAACATCAAGGGAAGGCCCTGGCCTCCATGCCCTGTTGTAGGCGCTCCAGAGAAACTGGTTGGCCAGGGTGTGAGACAGGATGCTGGACTAGATGGACCCTCACTGGTCTAATCCGGCAGGGCTCTTCTGATGTTTTGAAACAGGGATATGCCCATGGGGTTTACAGCTTAAAATCTTAAAACAAGGGAGACAGGCAATGCTCCCTCTAAGCTGTGGAGTCTTGTGATCAAAAATTCCACTTTGGAAGCTACTAGCGTTGCCAAGTCTGGGTTGGAAAATACCTGGAGACTTTGGGGATGGAGCCAGGAGTGGGCGTGGTTTGGGGAGGGGAGGGGCCTCAGCATAGTACAATGCCATAGAGTCCACCTTTCAAAGCAGCCATTTTCTCCAGGGGAGCTGATCTCTTTCAGCTGGGGATCAGTTGTAAAAGCGGGAGATCCCCAGGCCCCACCTGGAGGCTGGCAGCCCTAGAAGCTACCGGCATTAAAGTTGTGAGTGAGGGATTTGGCTACTGCAAAAATCAGTTTGCTATTGAGCCATCCCTTCCTGAGCTAAGACAAAAATGTGTGAGCTGGAGGCTAAAAAACGGTGAGCTAGCTCACACTAACTCACCACAGAGGGGACACTGGAGACAGAAAAGGAGAGGGCAAGGAGATAGAGATGGAATTAAAAGAGTCTGCATTTGTTTCCATTCCAGGTACTCGGGCTTACTTTGGTTAGGGAAGGGAGACAGTTATGTTGTCAATTAATATGGCAAAGTTTGGGCTTGGATAGTTTGAGGGGGGGTCATGAGACTCTCACGATCATGGGATTCTCAGACAAGGAAGTACAAATGTGGATTATGTGGAGGAGAAATGAGCTAAGCGTCATGAGCTGATGGGTGGGACTTAGGGTTGCCAAGTCCAATTTTCCTACCGGCGGGGGAGCCTCGCCGGGCTCCGGGAGCCGTTCTTCGACGTGCGACGTCGATCACATTGAAGGCATAGCCCCGATCGTCGGAGGGAAAACCATAGAGTTTTCCCTCCGATGATTGGGGCCACGCCCCCAACATGATTGTCGTGGTTGCGTCACCTCTGGTGATACAGCCACGCTGCGCTTCGGGGGGCGGAGTCCCCCCCGGGGCCAGATTCCGCGGTGGCGGAAATTGAGCCTTCAAAGCGGGGGTTTACCTGCCCCCACTTGGCAGCCCTAGTGGGACTGAGAACCATGAGGTCTCATAACAGCTCTCCGGGATGGTGCGCAGAGAGGGGGAAAGGGACATCCTTGTGGGACCACGATGGAAAGAGAAGGAGAGCAGAGGAAAAGCTTTTGGGAGCACCGAATGAATGACCGGAAAGGGAGGACGGAAACCAGCTGAGGACACAGTGATGCCCAGGCTGCAAAGTGATCCAAAGACAAAAAAAAAAGAGTGTCGGAGGAAGTCAAGGAGAATGAAGGCAAAGAGGAGAGTTTGGGATCTGACCGTGAGGTGATCATCCATGATTTTGGTGGAAACTGTAGTGGAAAGCTGAGGGCAGAACCAGGGCTTTTTTTTTTGTAGAAAAAGCCCAGCAGGAACTCATCAGCATAATAGGTCACACACAACAGCAGGAACTCATTAGCATATTAGGCCACACCCTGACTGGGCAGCTCATTATCATATTAGGCCACACCTCCATGCCTTCCCTTGGCTTGCCCAGGCGTCCTGCGGCTGCAGGGAGCCCAGGCAAGCCAGCCCTTGGAGGGGAGGGGAGGCAGTTTAAACTGCCTTCCCTTGGCTTTCCTGGGCGCCCCGTGGCTGCGGGGAACCTGGGCAAGCCCCCCCTTGAAGGGAAGGTAGTTTAAACTGCCTTCCCTTGGCTTGCCCTTCTCCCCGATCCTTCCAGGGGCCCCCCTGTTCTGACCGTCTTGGAGTCATCAGGGGGTCACTTTCCAAGCCTTCCCTCTTTAGCCACGCATGCAGAGGTTTTGGCTGTAGTGGGTGTGGCCAACTTTGAAGCCAGCCAGAACTCCGTTCCTGTGCGTTCCTGCCCAAAAATAGCCCTGGGCAGAACCCACATTGTAGGGTTTGAAGAGAGGAACTAGAGAGAAGAAAGTCAAGACAGCGGTAGTATGTTGTGGATTTGGAAACCAGGTGCGGTGAGGTAATTGAGCCGAGGAGATGGAGGATGAACCCGCAAATTACCAAGTGGTGACAGCCCGGCAAGTGTACGGAAGAGGAAGTCTCTTGCATTCACACATGTTCCCTTTAATATGCAGGGACTAAATATTTATGTAACTAAAGGAGGCACCTTAAGAATCATAGCTTGATCTCATCAGAACTCAGAAGCTAAGCAGGGTCGGCCCTGATTAGTATCTGGATGGGAGACCGCCAAAGCATACCAGGCTCTCTACGCAGAGGCAGGCAATGGCAAACAAACCTCCAAATATCTCTTGCCTTGAAAACCCCACGGAGTTTCCATAAGTCAGATGCAACATGACAGCATGTTCCACCGCCACCATAGTTGTGGAGGGAAGAAGCTTCTTTCTGTTACAGCTTATCACTGGGCTTTCGATTTCCATAAACTCGTTGAATATAAATCAAAATAAAATGTGAATGCACTCAGATCCCTGCAGGTAAAATTGGGTAAGATCCTGCTTAGGGTTTCACTTTCTTCTGGCATGCCGTGTTTTTTGTTGTTGTTGGGGTTTTTTTGCACCGGACGAAAGTCCATCCTTAGCATTAAGCATCTGCAGAGTACACCTCAGTTTAACAAAACCTGGAGAGAAGGAGGCAAACGTTTCAAACCTGTCTGAATGGACACACAGGAGGAACAGAGAACCAGGTTTGATTCCCCACTCCTCCACCTGCAGCTGCTGGATGACCTCAGGCAAGTCATAGTTCCGTCAGAGCTGTTCTCTCAATGACAGGTCTCTCAGAGCTCTCTCAGCCCCGCCTACCTCACAGGGTGTCTGTTGTGGGGAGGGGAAGGGAAAGGAGTTTGTAAGCCGCTCTGAGACTCCGAGTGAAGGGTGGGGTATAAATCCAATCTCTTCTTCTAGTCTTCTAGAGAAGGGGAGCAATAATGGAGCAATTATTCAACCTGTCCACACTCCTAGAAAATCTGAAAGACAATCTTGGGAGGGGCTTGCTGCTAGGGCTACCATGAGCTCCAGGTTGGGAAATACCAGGAGATTTCGGGGTGGAGCCTGAGGAGGGCGGGGTCTGGGAAGAGGAGGGGCATCAGAGGGGGTCTATTGCCATAGAGTCCTCCTTCCAGAGCAGCCATTTTCTCCAGGTGATATGAACTCTGTCGCCTGGGAATCAGTTGTAATACTAGGAGACTTCCAGGTACCACCTGGCGGTTGAGAGCCCTAGTTGCTGCACTGTACCTAAGCAGGTTTTCTGTGGGATTACCCGTGAAGCAGCTACACAAGGATCACCCATTCTTATGAACTGGTAGCACCACTCTGTGCCTGACCTGGATAGCCCAGGCTAGCCCAATCTCCTCAGATCTCAGAAACTAAGTAGGGTCGGCCCTTGCTCGTATTTGGGTAGGGGACCTCCAAGGAATACCAGGATCAAGGCAGGCAATGGCCAACCACCTCTCAACATTCCTTCCCTTGAAAACCCAATGGGGTCTCCATAAATCAGTTGTGACTTCACAGCACTTTCCAACACCATCAGCACCACTCTGGAAGTAGTCCTCCTACCAGCAACCAGCTGATTGCCTACCAGCAACCAGTCCTCCTACCAGCAACCAGCTCCTACCAGCAACCACTCTGGAAGTAGACCTCCTACCAGCAACCCGTGTTCAACTGTGTTTTGTCCATTACCTTATTCCTTCACTTTCCCAATCCACTCACAGTATGGTGTAGTGGTTAAGTGAACCGGGTTTGATTCCCCACTCCTCCACTCGCAGCTGCTGGATGACCTTGGGCAAGCCATAGTTCTGACAAGAGCTGTCCTTGAGAGGGCGGTTCTCGAAAGAGCTCTCTCAGCCCCACCTACCTCACAGGGTGTCTGTTGTGGGGAGGGGGAAGGGAAAGGAGTTTGTAAGCCGCTCTGAGACTCCGAGTGAAGGGCGGGGTATAAATCCAATCTCTTCTTCTTCTTGAAAACGAGAAGTTTCTGTCAGAGTTCTCTCAGCCCCACCCACCTCACAGGGGGTCTGTTGTGGGGAGGGGAAGGGAGAGGAGTTTGTAAGCCGCTCTGAGACACCTTTGGGTAGTGAAGGGCGGGATATAAATCCAATCTCCTCCTCTTCTTCTAATCTGGGAGAACCGGGTTTGATTCCCCACTCCTCCACTCGCAGCTGCTGGATGACCTTGGGCAAGCCAAAGTTCTGATAAGAGCTGTTCTTGAAAAAAGAGCAGTTTCTGTCAAGAGCTCCCTCAGCCCCACCTACCTCACAGGGTGTCTATTGTGGGGAGGGGGAGGGAAAGGAGTTTGTAAGCCGCTCTGAGACTCTGAGTGAAGGGCGGGGTATAAATCCAGTCTCCTCCTCCTGTTCCTCCAGTTTGCTCATCTGGAAACCCAAGAGGAATATACCATCGGGGGATGGTGGTGTCCAGAATGATTTTGTGACACATTGATCTAAAGACCAAAGCGGCAAACGTCTTTTTCCAATTGGGTCACTTGTATTTCTTGCCATTATGATGCCAAGTAGCCCACGTGAGTGCGGACAAACTTAAGCGAATTCTTGCAAGTAAGCAAACTAGCTCATCCAGTAATGGGAGCTAGATGGGGGGGGGGGTCATTCACTGTGCACACCACAGAGAAAAGCAGGACTAATGAATTTGTGTTGTGGTCCCCAATTAACTTCATTGTTCGTTTGCGGAGATTACTCTTTGCCGTAATCAGAAAAGCAGGAGCAGCTGTGAGATGTGTTTTCTCTTTAAAAAGCTAAAAAAAACTTCAGCAGCTCTATCTACAGCTCAGTTGCCATTAAAACTCTATTTGGAACAGTATCGTAAACGGTAGTGGGACTCACGCTATTAGCAGGGAAACCTTTCTGAATCAATTAAGCAATTGCTCGTGTTAATATCTGGGGGTGGGGGGCGGTGGGAGAGATGGGGAAACTAATTTGCCATGCACCGCTTACAAATTTTCAAGTAAATTATTTTCCAATTGACTCTGCACTTCCACTGTCCGTGACAGGCGTAATTTAAAAGAAAAATTCTAATATATCACTGTCACGCACACCTACTGCAATTTAAGGCTTGGCTTGTTTTTGAGCCTGATAACGCTAGTCGCGCTTCCTGCCGATTGAGTATGGAAATAGTTTTCTTTTTTTTTCTGACTCAATGTGATGGATTTTTTTTTCCAAAACAGGAAAGCTGAACATCAAATATATGCAAATGTTATCGTCATACCTGTTCTGAATACGGTAGTTGTTCGGGACTTGCTGTTGCAAACACATGAACCTGCCTTATATTGAATCATACCCTCAGTCCATCAAGTCAGTAGAGTCTACTCAGACTGGCAATGGCTTTCATAAGAACATAAGTGAAGCCATGTTGGATCAGGCCAATGGTCCATCCAGTTCAACACTAACTGTAAGAGTGGTTGAGCAGTGGAACAGTCTGCCTCGGGAGGTGGTGGATGCTCCTTCGCTGGTCATTTTCAAGCGGAGGCTGGAAGACCATATTTCGGGTATGTTGTAGGTATGTAGGGCTATCTTTCGGCTATGCTCCTGCAGAGTGCAGGGGGTTGGACTAGATGACCTGCAAGATCCCTTCCAACTCTAACATTCTATGATTCTGTGACCTCTGCTCCATATGTTTATTCAGTCCCCTCTTGAAGCTGTCTATGCTTGTGGCCGACACCACATCCTGTGGCAGTGAATTCCATGTGTTAATTACTATTTGGGTGAAGAAGGACTTCCTTTTATCTGTTCTAAGCCTACTGGTCGTTAATTTCATTGAGTGCCCATGAGGTCTTGTACTGTGAGAAAGGGAGAAAAGTACTTCCCTACCTTCTCTATCCCATGCATAATTTTGTAAACCCTTAAGTGTAATAAGAGAACATAAGAGAAGCCATGATGGATCAGGCCAATGGCTCATGCAGTCCAACACTCTGGGTCACACAGTGGCCAAAACCCAGGTGCCATCAAGAGGTCCACCAGTGGGGCCAGAACTCCAGAAGCCCTCCCACTGTTGCCCTCCAAGCACCAAGAATGCAGAACATCACTGCCCCAGACAGAGTGTTCCATCTATACCTTCTGGCAAATAGCCACTGCTGGGTCTCTTTCCAGGGTCTCAGGTGGAGGTCTTCCACATAATCTATGACCAGGTCTTTACTGGAGATGCCAGGGATTGAACCTAGGACCAGAATTCGGCATGCCAAGCAGATGCTCTACCACTGAGCCATAGCCTCAGCTCCTAACTAATGAACAGATGGAACTGCCTTATACGGGTAAGACTCTTGCTCTGTCCAGATCAGGCATGACTACACAGACCCGCAGTGGCTCTCCAGAGTCTCAGATGGAGGGCTTTCACACCACCTGTGACCAGATCTTTACTAATGAGCCACAGCCCCAACTCTTAACTAATGAACAGTTGAAACCGCCTTATACCAAGTAAGACTCTTGCTCTATCCACGTCAGTCATGGCTGTTCAGACTGGCAGTGCCTCTCCAGCATCTCAGGTGGAGGTCTTTGACATGTACGACCAGATCTTTACTGGAGATGCCAGGGTTTGAACCTGGGACCAGAATTCTGCATGCCAATTGGATGTGTTCCCACAGAGCCACATTCTCTCCCCATTTCTTCAGCTTATTCTATTCCTGAGGTAGCATCTCCCTAGCATACTTGACCTGTGTAGCATTCATACATGACCTCTCCATCGCGGTTCAGTTGCAGAAGCAGTAACAGGCTGATTGCAGCCTAAGTTTTTGTGGTGTCGGAGCTCAGTTTGTCTGACGAGATGTTTAGGAATCCTTGCTTTTCTTCTCATGTTTATCATGGTTTAACAGCTCCAGTGATCCCTCTGGTTTATCTCAGCCCCACATTTCTTAGTGAGCAGAAACACTTGACTATGAGTTCATATTCCCTTGTACTGAGAAAAAGGATTTTGGCCCCGGTCACACAGGGAGGAAAATGCGGGGGAGGAAGCATGGCTGTTTGCCCCGGAGCAAAATAACGCGCAGCTGTGTGATCAGATGTCTTATCGAGGTTTCATGGTTGGGGGGAGGTGCCGATCACAGGACAATACTGCGGCGTGGCAAAGAAGCGGCCTCCCTAGCAAAAGGCTCCGGGTTTAACCCCTTCCAGGGCTGCAGAGGAATGCAACGTGTCCTCCGTCCGGTCCCCTCCAGGAGGAGCTTCAGCCGGGCCGCCCTGCCGCCACGCCCCCCCCTGCACCTCCCCCTCTGCCGCCCGGTGCAGAGAGTTTCTCTCGAGCAGGCCGAGCCAGGAGTGGGGGGGGTACGGAAAAGAGGAGGGGGCTGTGTTGTTGTTTTTTAAACGAAGTGTGCGCATGCGCCGTTGGGTGCTCGTGCGCATCCCGTGGAGACTTGGGGGGGGAAAAACTTTTAGCAACGGGACATGGGCGGGCGCCGGATGCCACGACCTACCACCGGAAACGCGATCAGGTGCCCGCCCTTGCCCCGTGGTTTCCAGAAACTAGTACCTCGGAGGTACTAGTTTTTTACCCCGCATCTTCGGCGGGAAGCCTCGGGTTCGCCACGGGAGGTCTACACTTCCCAGATGTGGCACTGTGATCGCGCCCGGAAAATCCACCTACCTTCCGTCTTTGTAGCGTGGCTACTGCTCCGTGTGACCGCAGCCTTTGAAGGACTTTCCATTCCCAGGGCAAACTTCAAGCGATGTGGTAGAATGTCTGTGACTCAGTAGCAGAGTGTCTGCTTTGCATGCAGACAGTCCAGGTTCATAGAATCATAGAAAGAAAAGTTGGTAAGAGCCTAAAGACCATCCAGTCCAGCCTCCTGCACCACACAGAATGACCTAAAGCAGGGGTGTCAAACATGCAGCCCGGGGGCCAGATCAGGCCCCCGGAGGGCTTCTATCAGGCCCGCAGTAAAACTGGCTGTCTTCTGCTTCCTCTTCCAGTTCTGCTGCTGCGTCATTGTCGGTTTGCAGCTTACAGATACACACCTGAACAGCATACTCAAGATTGCAACAGCAGAGACATTTTGATGCAATAATTCAGAGCAAGAGGTGTCAGTTATCAGACACTATTCAATAAACAAAATATTGGAAGAGTGCTAATGTTTTAAGCATCTTTTTTATTTTAAGTTTAAAAAAGCCTTTGTGTTTGTGTCCTTTATAAAGTTTATATCTCTGCTACCTGGCATTACATTTTATGACACCCATGGTCTCATTTATGTCAGATCCAGCCCTCATAACAAATGAGTTCAACACCCCTGACCTAAAGCATACCTGAGAGATAATCGTTTAGCCTCCTCTTAAATACCACCAAGGAGGCAAAACCCAGTGCTTCCCTGGGGCAACTGTTTTGGCCACTGAACTGCCCTTATTGTTAAAAAGGGTTTCCTAATATCCCGTTGGTATCTCTCCACCTGTTATTTGAACTCACTATGATGAGTCCTATTGTCCACTACCAGCTGAAATAGTGCCCTACGCTCCTCTAAATGACAGTCATTCAAATACTTGAAAAGAGTAATCATATCCCCCTTCTTCTCCAGGCTGAAGATTTTCAGTTCCTGAAGCCTTTCTTCGTAAGACTTAAGTCTCTAGACCCCTAATCATCTTCTAGTACTTGAAGGGCTGTCATATAGAGGACGGTGCGGAGTTGTTTTCTGTTGCCCCAGAAGGTTGGACCAGAACCAACAGGCTGAAATTAAAAGAGTTTTCGGCTAAACATTAGGAAGTTAGGAAGCCTGACAGAGCAGTTCCTCAGTGGAACAGGCTTCCTCAGGAGGTGGTGGCCTCTCCTCCTTTGGAGGTTTTCAAACAGAGTCTAGATGGCCATCTGTCAGCAATGCAGATTCTGTGAACTTAGGCAGATCATGAGAGGGAGGGCAGGAAGGGTTGCATTGGTTATTGTGGCCCTTTCTTAGATGCCCAGGGAAGTGCTGATCACCACTTTGGGGTCAGGAAGCAATTTTTCTCCAGGCCAGTTTGGCTGGGCATCCTGGAGGTTTTTTGTCAGAGACTGGCCAAGAGAGAATCTTGGAGTTGTAGTAGATAACTCACTGAAAATGTCGAGACAGTGTGTGACTGCAATAAAGAAGGCCAATGCTATGCTGGGGAGTATTAGGAAGGGTATTGAAAACAGATCAGCCAATATCATAATGCCCCTATATAAATCAATGGTGCGACCTCATCTGGAATACTGTGTGCAGTTCTGGTCACCACAGCTTAAAAAGGATATTATAGCTTTGGAAAAAGTGCAGAAAAGGGCAACTCGAATGATAAAAGGGTTGGGACACTTTACCTATGAGTTAAGGTTAAAGCGCTTAGGGCTCTTTAGCTTGGAGAAATGACAACTGAGGGGTGACATGATCGAGGTTTATAAGATTATGCATGGGATAGAGCAGGTTGGGATTCTTCACCCAAAGAGTGATTAACACTTGGAATTCACTGCCACAGGAAGTGGTGGGTGCTACAAGCATGGACGGCTTCAAAAGGGAATTAGATAAGCATATGGAGCAGAGGTCCATCAGTGGCTATTAGCCACAAGGTATAGATAGGGGCTCTGGGGCAAGTGATGCTCTGTCTTCTTGGTGCTTGGGGGGGTCAACAGTGGGAGGGCTTCTAATGTCCTGGCCCCACTGGTGGACCTCCTGATGGCACCTGGTATTTCTGGCCACTGTGTGACACAGAGTGTTGGACGGGATGGGCCTTTGTTCTTATGTCATCTTCTGGGCATGGAAGAAGAGAGAGAAGAGAAGAGATTGGATGTATACCCCGCCCTTCACTTCCCGAAGGAGTCTCAGAGCGGCTTACAATCCCTTTCCTTTCCCCTCCCCACAACAGACACCCTGTGAGGGAGGTGGGGCTGAGGGAGCTCTTTCGAGAACTGCTCATGAGAGAACAGCTCTGAAAGAACTTATGACTGACCCAAGGTCACTCCAGCAGCTGCATGTGGATGAGTGGGGAATCAGACCCAGTTCTCCCAGATTAGAGTCTGCACTCCTAAACTGCACTACACCAAACTGGAACAAGCATCACTGCGAGTGTGTGTGTGTGGGAGGGGTATTTGTGAATGTCCTGCATTGGGCGGGGGTGGACTAGATGACCCTGGAGGTCCCTTCCAACTCTATGATTTCATGATTCTATGATTCTGCAATCCTCATCTCTCTCCTCTGCACCCACTCTAAAGTTTCTATGGGCCTGCTTTGCAGGGAGGGCGGGGTATAAATCTGACAATAAATAAATAAATTAAATATGTCCTTCCTATAAAAAGTCAATGCAACCAAGGGCACAGCAATCAGAAAGCACCAAAATAAAGGAATTGCTGCAGTTAGTTCACAAATTTACAGAAAAATGACAGAAATTTTCATGATGTTTAAATCCCAAAATTCTTCTTTTAATCAACAGGTCAGAAGATGATGACGAACATCTCGAGTTTCCAGAGTTTGTTTTGAGGTCTTTATCAAAATTCTGTTTTGCTGTGTTTTTCAAACAATCCAATATAAGGAATCTCAAATTCAGAATGGCTACAAATAGCTCTCGTGTTAACCACTAGTTCCTTTTCCACGGACAGCTAGTGGGTAACACGAGAGCTATTTGTAGCCATTCTGAATTTGAGATTCCTTATATTGGACTAGCAGTAAAGCCCGTTGTGGAAATAAATACAACGAGATCTAGAAAGAGGCTCTGGGGGAGTGCTCTGGCTTTGGGCAAACAGTGTCATTTTGCTGTGGTGACCTCAGCAGGGTATAATGGCAGAGTCCACTGTTTTCTCCAGAGGAACTGATCTCTGCTCCCTGAAGAGCAGTTGTGATTTTGAGTGATCTGTAGCCCTCACCTGGAAATTGGCAACAATTGTTACCCAGGACGAAATGGCTGGTTTGGAGGGTGGAGTCTATGGCATTCTACCTGTCTGATGTCCCACCCCTCCGCAAACCCCACCCTCTCCAGGCTCCACCCCTCAAATCCCCAGGAATTTGCCAGCCTGGAGTTGGCAACCCCATCTCCTTCGCAGCTAACCATCAACCTACCATTATCTGCCCCTTTGACTTCAGCTGACTTCCGCCCTCCCTTCTGCAGAGCAATTGTAATTTTGAGTGGTCTCCAGCCCTCACCTGGAGATTGGCAACAATGGTTCCCCATGAGGGACTGAGTGGTTTGGAGGGTGGAGTCTATGGCATTGTACCTGTCTGAGGTCCCACCCCTCCTCAAACCTCACCCTCTTCAGGCTCCATCCCTCAAATCTCCAGGAATTTCCCATCGGGAGTTGGCAACCCTATCAGGATTGGCCCCAATATGTTTTCTCCCAAAGGGCAAAGTAGGTGACTGGACCAAACTTAGTTGCCTACCAACAGGCACTGAGGGGAAAGTAGGGTTGCCAGCTATAAGGAGGGAAATACCTGGAGTTTTGGGGGGTGGATTCTGTAGAGGGCAGCATGGGGGGGGCGGGGGCGGAAGGACTCAGCAGGTATAATGTCATAGGGTCTACCCTCCAAAGCAGCCATTTTCTCCAGGGGAAACTGATCTCTGTCATCTGGAGATCAATTGTAGCAGTGGGAGATCTCCAGGTCCCACCTGGAGATTGGCAACCCTAGGGGAAAGTCAGCTGCACAGCAGGGGGTTGAAGAGAATGGTTTGATGGGTGCTGGGCCAAGATTGGCAACAATAGTTCCCCAGGAGCAAATAGCTGGGTTGGAGGGTGGAGTCTATGGCACTGTAACCTGTCTGAGGTCCCCCTCTCCGGCCTCCACTCCTCAAATCTCCAGGATTTTCCATACCTAAAGCTGGCAACTTTATCTCCTCCCCTCTCAGTAGCCTCTTATTTTGCCTTAAATTGGTTTTGATGCCAGCAGAGTGAGAAAATGCCAGAGGCTCTGGGTGGGTGCCTCATCGTAAATGCACCAAACAATTCCTAAAGATTTGCCAAAACACTACTCTGTCGACAAATTGCAGCACTTTGAATTAGCACCAGAGCTTTAAGAGCTCTCCAGCTGTCACCTGGAGACTGGCAACAGCTTGTTTGGAGGGTGGGGAGTATGGCATTGTATCTGTCTGAGGTCCTCCTCTTTCTCTTCCTCCTCCTCCTCCTCAGACCCCACCCTCAGCAGGCTTCATTCCTAAACTATCCTGGAAGTTTCCAACCTGGAGTTGGCAACCCTATCCCCCCCCACAGCCTCTGCCAAGGGAAAGGGCAGTTTTTCCCTGCAGTGGGAACCAAAGCAGCTGACATCCTCCTCAGAATCCACCAGGTCCCATATTCCAACTGTCTTGGGGGGGGGGGAGTTTGAGGTGTGGAATGGAGGGAGGTCCAATCAGCTTCCATATGCAAAAGACCTTGAAACGCTGGGCGGGACTGCACAAAGCAGCCAGTCAACCCAGCCAGCGTCTTCTGAGTGGCAGTTCTTCCGGCCTAACACTAAAGGCGGGCATTTTAGAATGTTCATATAGAATGTTCTTACTCAATTATATATAAGGAGAGATTGTTTGAAAAACACAGCAAAACAGAATTTTGATAAAGACCTCGAAACAAACTCTGGAAACTCGAGATGTTCGTCATCATCTTCTGACCTGTTAATTAAAAGAAGAATTTTGGGATTTAAACATCATGAAAATTTCTGTCATTTTTCTGTAAATTTGTGAACTAACTGCAGCAATTCCTTTATTTTGGTGCTTCCTATAAAAAGGCCTGCAGAACTGAACACAGTTCTCCAAATAGGGTCTGACCAGTACAGTGTACAGTGGTACAATTAGGGGTCATTTCCTGCGGGAGCGCACAGGAGCGGAGCTCCAGCAGTAAGGAGCTCAGGGGGTGGGCACATGCAACAAGCCCCACCCAGCAGCCCTCAGTTGGAGGAGCAAGAAGCAGCCAGGTAAAGCAATCCAAAACTGTCCAGTGGCACCTTTAAGACCAGGTTTTATTCAGGTACAAGCTCACCCTCCTCTGAGAGGACAGATCTGCACGTTCTCCCCCCCCCCCAATACCTAGCAATCCAAAACAGTCCAGTGGTGCCTGAGTGTTTGGTGTTGCCTTCTAACACACCTTCAGTGATGTCAGAGGGTGTGGCATATGCAAATGTTATGCTAATGAGTTATGCTAATGAGCTCCTGCACCTCTTTTTCTACAAAATGACCCCTGGGTACAATCACATCTCATGTCCAGACCAGGATTCCCTAGCCTTTTTTAGCCTGCAGGTACATTTGGAATTCTGATACGACATAGCGGACACAGCAATAAAATGGATGCCACAAAATGGCTGCCGCAGGAGGTGGATCCAAGCACATAACGATTGCCACAGCTTATCCTCAGTAACACAGTGTCGATCCTTGTGCTGTGGTGGTAGCTGCCGCCAAAAGCAACATTTTCAAAAAATCTGCACAGCCAATCAAAACCCTTGCTGGATAAAAGAAGAAGAAGAGATTGTATTTATACCCGCCCTTCACTTGGAGTCTCAGAGCGGCTTACAAACTCCTTTCCCTTCCCCTCCCCACAACAGACACCCTGTGAGGTAGGTGGGGCTGAGAGAGCTCTGAGAGCTCTGCTCTTTCAATGTCAGCTCTGAAAGAACTATGGCTTGCCAAAGGTCATCCAGCAGGTGCAAGTGGAAGAGTGGGAAAATCAAACCCGGTTCTCCCAGATTAGAGTCCACACACTTAACCACTACACCAAAAAGCCCTGTCTGGCCCCACCTAATTCCTAAAATCATTAGGCGGATACCAGAAATGGTGTCAGCAGCCACCATGGCCACCCACAGACGCCACACGGGGAACCCGTGTCTTAAACACTATCCATCTGTTGATAGACTGTAATATCACACATATCAATCACATATAACGTGAGCTTCTACCACAATATAGGTTTTATTCTCTCTAACTTCTCTTTTCCAGTGTATTTTTTGAAATTGCCCCTCCTCTTCCTTGCACTTGGACTTCCTTTGGGTGACCCCTTTCTTATGCTGAGGATCCGAGTACACACACTTTCACCTTTAATACTGCATCCATTCAAGTCTCTTACATACGCCAGTTTGGTGTAGTGGTTAAGTGCGTGAACTCTAATCTGAGAGAACCGGGTTTGATTTCCCCACTCCTCCACATGCAGCTGCTGGTGTGACCTTGGGTCAGTCATAAGTTCTCTCAGAGCTGTTATCTCAAGGACAGTCCTCGAAAGAGCTCTCTCCGCCCCACCTACCTCACAAGGGTGTCTGTTGTAGGGAGGGGAAGGGAAAGGAGTTTGTAAGCCTCTCTGAGACTCCGAGTGAAGGGTTGGGTATAAATCCAGTCTCCTCCTCCTCCTCCTCCTCCTCCTCTTCTTCTTCTTCTTTAGTGTAGTGGTTGAGTGCGCGGACTCTAATCTGGGAGAACCAGGTTTGATTCCCCAATCCTCCACTTGCATCTGGTGATGTGACCTTGGGTCAGTCACAAGCTCTGGCACAGCTGTTCCTGAAAGAGCAGTTTCTGCCAGAGCTCTCTCAGCCCCACCTACCTCACAGGGTGTCTGTTGTGGGGAGGGGGAGGGAAAGGAGTTTGTAAGCCGCTCTGAGACTCCGAGTGAAGGGCGGGGTATAAATCCATTTTCCTCCTCCTCCTCCTCCTCCTCCTTCCACACCTGAATGATTTACAGGAGTATTTACAGGTCTCTCTTTCTGCCACATCCCTTCCTCCCTTCCCCTGTGGTTTCTGGTTATAAAAGTGCATGTGAAACTTCCATTTCATATGCATCTGAAGAACTGAGGTCCAATTCACAAAAGTGTGTGTGGAATAAATGTGGTTGATTGTAGAGGTGCCCCTTGATTTCTGTTTCTGTCCATGACAAACTTCAGAATGTCTTCTAGAGGCAAGAGAGTTCATATGAAGGTAGTAGAATAACCAGGTCCCTCTTGGCCACCAGTGGGGGCTGGGGTTGCAGCCAAACAGCCCCGTTGCCAGAGCGACGCGTAGCGTCACATCCTGGCGACGCCGGTGCAACGCGTATCGCTGTCCCCCCACGGCAGGGATCCTGTGAAGACGCACGGATCCCCCGCCGCGGCTTGGCAGCCCTACTCCAAGCCCTACTTGAAGTCTGGTGACCCTGCAAGATGGTAGGTGTGAAGAAATTGGACCGCCAGTCAATTTCTTCTCCTTTCATTAGCCGTAGAAGGTATAATTAAACTTTGGTTAAGGCTTCATATTAAAGATCTAGGCCTGCAAATGGGTTGAAGAGATCAAAAGGGAGCTATCGGGCTGTTGGGGTGTGAAAGTTAACGCGTCCTTTGTGCTTTGAAGGCCAGTGACAAGGAGCCATGCCGTTTGGTTGCCAGGAAGAGTGTTGCCAAAAACACACTTCACTTCTGCTTATTCCTGTTACGGATTTACACTACAGAGAGAAGCACCCTATTAGACACCGCTTCCGTGCTAAAACCATCTGGTGTCACGGTGGCATGTTAAGAAACTTCAAAGATCTTATTTTGGATTGGCTAGAAGGGCCCCCAGCCTGTCCAGATCTTAGACTTTAAAGAGTTCGCTTTTCTGTTCTTTTGGGTTAGTTGGACCAAGCCGCTTCAGCTCTCGGGAGGCATGGGTTAATCCTACAACAGGTTAAGCTACGGCTGGCTTAGAAAGAAGACTTGAAAGGATTGCCTGGGTTCACTCAAGAAGCATAACCTGGTAAGTATGCCTTAGGATTTGTGTAGCGAGAACCTTAACTGATAGCTTCTCTGTTTTCTTTCTCACTGCTAAGTTCCTTTGAAATTGGGGCATTCTTTAATAAATAAACACTTGTACTATATCTGGTTGTTCTGTACTTAGGGCGGGATTGAGCCTCAGTCCCCTGCTAAATCTCTGGTACACCTCTGATACTTTTAATTTGTATAGCAATTAGCCTCTCTAGTTGAATCTGTGGTTCTGTTTCCCAGGAGGCTTCAGGACTCTGCTAAGTGCTGTGACCTTCGGGCACGGATAACCCCGTACATGACTTTTGCCTTACATGACTTGCCTTTTGGAATGTTTATACATTATCAGATTCTAAATGGATAGAGTATCTGAACCTAGCTCCCTGGGACTCTCTTAGTCAGCCTTGACTCTCTGAGTCAACCTAGCTTAACCCAGCTTTCCTTGACTTTCCTGACCCCAAATGTAGAAAGAACGGCTGAGCTTTGCCATATACATCACAGAGGTGTGTCAAATGTTTATCATAGACTTGACTGACAGTTACATTAGCTTCTGTGGGGGGGGGGAAGAGTACTTAATGTCTGAATCTGGTTTTGTTTCTTGTTGGTCTGGCCAATGACCCTTGACAGACCAACCGAGGATACCCTTTATAGAACTGTACGTGCACTATCTATGTATTGGGGTTTTGCTGAAATATCCTATGTTGAATACTGAAATGCTGCAAACGTTTTCTGACTTTAGGTCCTTTCTGCACGAGACCTTGAATCCTGGTTCAACTCTGTCCCTGAACTTACATTCTACACTACGCATGAGTTCACCCCTGTAATTAACTGGGGGTATTTTTACAGTCTACACTACACTCGGGTTCACCCCTGTAATTATCTCGGGGTATTTTTTTGTTTCCACATTACATTGAGGTCACCCCAGTTTCGCCCCACACTTGTCCCGGAATAAACGGATGCTGTTATAACCAGGGATAAATGCAAGGTATTGTGTCACAAGTTGAACTCTGATAAAACCAGGGATGAGATCCAACTGCAGAAAGGACCTTAGACTGTATTACTGAATAAATCGAGTTTTGGTTTAGAACCCCCCCCCCTCCCTCTCTCTCTCTCTCTGCAATTGGAGAGCCAGCTTCTCTCCCTCCCCAAAATGAACATAGCGGGAATGGGAGTGCATTAAAAGGTTCCTGCACCCCTCATTTCCCCAACATTACAATCTAAATCCAGTGTCTTTGACCAAAACATCCACCTACTGGCAAATTGTTCATATAAACTCATTCTGCAAGTGTCCTACCTTGCAGGATTGATGTTCTAGTTTAATCCCAGCAAGATCAGGAGTTTACCCGCTGTCTCCTGATCATACGGATACTCTCACAGGCTGGTGGCAGGTTTGTTGTGTAATTTTGAGCTCTGCCCTTCATCCCAAGGATCCCCTGGATTGGGAATTCTTGACAGTAAGTTCCTACTTCAAACGTTATAAATTAAAACCTTGCCTATTAGGCTCAGTTTAGCAAAACAGCAGCAATATCAAGTCCAAGTATTACATTAATGGGGGGGGGAGAGGACCCTGAATATTCACATGGGGAGGGTTGGTTGAATCATCCAGTGATTAGCGCTTCTTTGTTTCAAGTGGCCTTGTTGATTAGTTTTGCATATTCAGTCAGGGACTTGAGCTCCCACTCATCTCTTGATGACTCTGATCAGAACTGTGTTTGCGGGAAGAGAAATACACTGATTATGATTTAATTAGCAGTGCATTCTTGGCCTTACAAAATAAAAAAGGGGCATTAGAAAGAAGCAAAAAAAATTTTTCCGACCATCTTTAAAAAAAATAATAATCCACAGAATGAAATTTCCTGGACCCGATTCGGACAAGAAAATTAAGGCGTGGAAATCCCTTTTGTGCCAGCAGATCCTTCATGGCACCCCTGCAAAAGGTTGTAGGGAGGGAGGGAGAAGGTGACTCCCTGACAATGGGATTTGAAATTGAGCATGGAAGTGGTGGTGCAAAGCGCCATCAAGTCACAGCCGACTTAACGGCAGCCAGATAGGGTTTTCAAGGCAAGAGACATTCAGAAATGGTTTGCCATTGCCCGGCTCTGCATAGCAACCCTGGGCTTCCTAGGTTGTCTCCCATCCAGATACTAACCAGGGGCTGAACCTGCTCAGCTTCTGAGAGCTGACGAGATAAGGCTAGGCTGGGACAGCCAAAGAGGGAGGCATCATTACTATACAGCCATAAAAGAGCTAAATAGATTTTTTAAAAACTGAGTTAAAAGCCTCAGTAAAAGATATTTCAGCCTGCCACCGAAACACCAGGTGAGTCTCAAGAGGTTTGCCTTTCCCACATGATAAATACTGTTTGCCGTGATAACCCCTGCTTGGGGTGGGTGGGAGAGTTGGGGGGCTGGTTAACACTGAGGATGAACAATAATATCCCACCCTGCTGTTTTATTGGTCTGTAGCAAAAAGGGCTCCAAACTCCCCTCACTTCTCCACTAGCAGTGGTTCTCCAGGATTAAGGTCTATTCACATCACCTACTGCCTGGTCCTTTTAACTGGAGATCCTGGGGATCGAACCTGGGAACTTCTGCATATCAAGTAGATGTTCTACCACTGAGCCACAGCCCCTCTCCTTCTTTTCTTGCTCAGAGCAAAAGTAACATCGCTGCAGCATTGCTTGTGTCCTATAGTTGCTTTCCACCAAAGGCAAAGAGGGGTAATCTTCAATTGTTCTTGACACCACTACACCAAACTGGTTTCAGCTTTTCTGTTGACTACAAAAGGAGAAGTCAGGATGTGCTCAGATCTTTCTCCTGTGGAAATCAATGTGGTTTTAAAGTGCTTCACTTTCCTAGATTGCAAAGACATACGTACTTTGTGTCAGAAGAACATCAGAGAAGCCAGTGTTGGATTAGGCCAATGGCCCATCCAGTCCAACACTCTGTCACACAGTGGCCAAAAATACCAGGTGCCATCAGGAAGTCTACCAGTGTGGCCAGGACACCAGAAGCCCTCCCACTGTTGCCCCCCCAAGCCCCAAGAAGACAGAGCATCATTTTCCCCAGAGCGAGAGTTCCTATCTAATCCTTGTGGCTAATAGCCACTGATGGACCTCTGTCTTAGGCACTGATGGACCTCTGTCTTTTGAGCTTTACCTGGAAAGCAATTCTCTGCTTTGCGGATTCTAAAGAAAGCACAATGGAGGGATTAAGCGATCTGGAAGTGATCATGGCTCGATAGCTGAGCATCCACTTGGCATGTGCAGAAGGTCCCAGATTCAATCCCCGGCTTCTCCAGTTAAAGGATCTGGCAGTAGGTGATGTGAAAGGCCTCTGCCTGAAGCCTCAGGTGTCTCCTACCAGCCTGAGTAGACAAGGCTAACATTGGTCTGTCTCAGTGTAGGACAACTCCATGTATTTATGAAAAATATCTGGCAGCAAAGTCTAAAGAACAGGAGTTTAAAAAAAACAAAACTCAGAAAGCTATGAACATTGTTTGGCAGTTTGGCACTAAGCCACTTCAGGATAAAAGAGAAATTCTAAATGTAATTGCATCCCCTGTTTTGAAGTGAATTTTCACCATCACATTCAATTCTGTAGCGTTCACCTCTGCAACAAACTGTCTCATGCATGAATAATGCATCGCACCGGCTTCATGTGCTATTCTTATCAATGCGGTTTTAATTAGATGAGCAGTCCACCCTCTTTAGGAACCACGGGAAGCGAGATTAAGGGTGACCATTTCCTTGGGTATATCGTATCATGGAGACAGGCAGTAAGAGCTGGGAGGGACACTTTCTCTACTCCTGATGGTTGCTGGGAGTCCGGAGTCGGCTACGAATTAATGTTCTCCAAAATGCCCTATTGTTAACAGCCTTAAGAACATAAGAGAAGCCATGTTGGATCAGGCCAATGGCCCATCCAGTCCAGCACTCTGTGTTACACAGTGGCCAAAACCCAGGTGCCTTCAGGAGGTCCATCATGGGAGCCAGAACATAAGAGAAGCCATGTTGGATCAGGCCAGTGGCCCATCCAGTTCAACTCTCTGTCACACAGTGGCCAAAACCCAGGTGCCCTCACGAGGTCCACCATGGGAGCCAGAACATAAGAGAAGCCATGTTGGATCAGGCCAGTGGCCCATCCAGTCCAGCACTCTGTGTCACACAGTGGCCAAAACCCAGGTGCCCTCAGGAGGTCCACCACTGGAGCCAGAACATAAGAGAAGCCATGTTGGATCAGGCCAACGGCCCATCCAGTCCAACACTCTGTGTCACGCAGTGGCCAAAACCCAGGTGCCATCAGGAGGTCCACCAGTGGGGCCAACCTTGCTCAGATCTTGCGAACTGAAGGTTGTGGCTTCCTTTCTTGAGTTAATCCATCTCATGCTGAGTCTTCCTCTTTTCCTACTTAGCATTATTGTCTTTGCCTATGAATTAGTGAACTCCAAAACGTCCTATCATTCACAGCCTTCCTCAGGTCTTGCACACTGAGGGCCGTGGCTTCCTTGATTGACTCAGTCCATCTCAAGTTCGGTCCTCCTCTTTTCCTGCTGCCTCCGATTCTTCCCAACATTACTGTCTTTTCCAGTGATGCTTGTCTTCTCATAATGTGACCAAGTATGATAGCCTCAGTCCAGTCATTTCAGCTTCCAGCTTCTGGAATGGTGGTGCCAGCCTCAAATGCACAAGACGTTTGGGAGAAATGACCATATGGAAAATATAATCCCATCTGGAAAGAAACGGGATTGTATTTTACAGTTTGAAAAAACTTGAAAAACAACCTGGTTTTCTTGGGGGATGCACAGGTGGAAGGATCCATTTTGGGGGAAATTAGGGGGGATTTTATATAGGGAGTCCCTGTCATGCACCTCAAGGCTTGAATGGAGAGACCCCAGGACACCAGACCCTACGTCCTTACAATGGGTACCACTAGAGGGCGCAGAAGGCAAATCTATCCAGGAGACGTAGCTTAGACTACTGGCCTGGGAAGCCAGGTGATATGGAATGGCCAATCCAACCTTACGTGCTGTCAAGTCACAACCAGCTCTTTGCTACTGCATCCATGGGGTGTTCAAAGCAAGAGATGAGCAGAGGTGGTTTGTTATTGCCTTCCTCTGCACAGCAACCCCAGTCTTCCTTAGTGGTCTCCCGCCTAAGTACTAACCATGGCCAACCTTGCTTAGCTTCCAAGCTCTGACAAGCTTCATCAATGCTTGGCAAGCAGCAAGAGGGTTGGGGGGGGGGGCAGCATCCTGGGTAGAAAAATTAGAAAGAATAAGGCCATGGCTACTTCCTGCAAGTTCTGACCATAGAGTTCCAGGCTATTCCTAGAGCTACCTGGAAGTGACAAGGGTAGCTCTAGCAGTTACCAAAAACTCTATGGTAAAATTACCATAGAGTTTGAGCCCAGTTTCTGCCCGCCATTCAACTGAACATCGGCGGTCAAAGGCTGCAATTGGGTAGCAGTCTCTTGCCATGAGCAGGCAAATGGGATTCCTATCCAGGTAGCTTGGATCCAGCGTTATATACAAGTATAAAGATCACAACCTGCTAGTGTCTCTCCGTTTGGTGAGTTGTTGTTGCTGGTAGAGGCCACCAGGGTCTTCTCTCTCCACACCAGCTAGTCTGTCCATTTCCAGTCCATCACAACAACCTATCTGCCTTCAGCATTCAGCCGTCTCCAAGATGCGTGGCCATGATTTTGCCTGCACAAAACATTCCCAAATGAGCCTTATGTAACACGGACTGTGAATTGCATTTTTCTTGTTTGTACATAATACAAGGAAAAATACATGCAGATTCGTCTGAATGTAAATATATACCTAAGCTGCAGACGTTTATTACCCTGAAAAGGAAAAATGGAAGAGGTCATTGGAATGAACTTGTAATTTCCTAATCAGAAATGAGAATGATGAGTTTCTTGCTGTATAGAATAGGGGTTTAAACCCTTTGTTAATATGTTGTGCTAATTCCGTTGATTTTATATCTTTTGTCACTTCTGTGTTTGTTCGGTCCCTCTCATCATGAGATACGGGCTAATTTATCCGGCACTGAATAAAACCTGCCTAATAAATAACAAGGCCACAATTACCACCCATTTGCATTGGAGGAAAAAGGAGACTGAATCTCAAAACCATTTTTTCCTTCAAAGAGAAATCACAAATGCAGTCAATGTTCAAATGTAAAGTTGACTTCAAGTGCTCAGCCAAAGCTAGCAAGATTAACACTATAGCCCTAAGTAGAGTTACACCTTTCTAAGTCCACAGAAATCAATTGATTTAGAATTTATCTGGGGCAGTGATGCTCTGCATTCCTGGTGCTTGGGGGGGGGACCACAGTGGGAAGGCTTCTGGAGTTCTAGCCCCGCTGGTGGATTGTGTGACACAGAGTGTTGGACTGGATGGGCCGTTGGCCTGATCCAACAAGGCTTCTCTTATGTTCTGGCTCTGATGGTCGACCTCCTGATGGCACCTAGGTTTTGGCCACTGTGTGACACAGAGAGTTGGACTGGATGGGCCATTGGCCTCATCCAACATTGCTTCTCTTATGTTCTCTTATGTTCTAGAAGGACGTAAATCTGCTTAGGATTGCACTGGAAGAAGGGCAAATAGCAAGGAGAAGAAAGATGAACAGAGTGGAAGGAACTGAAGCAGATCACCACCATGCTGCGGGATAGGACAAAAAAAGAAAATCAATCTACAGAATTTCCATCCCTTGCCAGTCTAGGGTTGCCAGCTTTGGGTTGAGAAATACCTGGATATTTGGGGGTTGAGCCTGGGGAGGGCAGGGTTTGGCGAGGGGAGGGGCCTCAGCAGGGTACAATGCCATAGAGCCCTCCCTCCAAAGTAGCCATTTTCTCCAGGGGAACTGATCTCTACTGCCTGGAGATCAGTTGTGGTAGTGGGAGGTCTCCGGGCCCCAGCTGGGGGTTGGCAACCATAGATCAGCCAGCTGTATCTTGGCTTCTCTCCTCCCCAGAGCCAGCTCCATAAATGCACACTGTATCCAAAGATGAGGAGAGACAACAAGGTCCCTCCTTTCACTTGGCTGAGATGATGTGTCTCTTCCCAGGACCACCCCCGTTAGTATCTACTCCACCTGGCTTTTCCAAAGGGAGAGGTGAGATGAGTTCCCGTCATCGACTGGTCTGGGGACATCTGTCCTTTGGCTTCTCTCCTGCCAGAACTGCTCCCATCAGTTGCCATTCCAGCTGGCTGTATCAGAGGGAAGCGTCAGACACCAAGTTCTCCACTTTGATTGGGCTGAGACCATCTGGCACTTGGCTTCCCTCCCCCCCAGAAGCCCCGTTAATGGCTATTCCACCTGGCTGTGTCAGAGAGACAAGTTGAGGTGAGTTCCCTTCATTGACTTGGCTGGGACCATCTGCCACTTGGCTTTTCTCCTCCTGGTATTTCTTCCATTAATTGCCATTCTACCCGGGTGCATCAAAGGGAGACTTTCAGACAGTAAATTCCCTCCCTGAACGGCTTCCTCCAGTTTCATTAGGAAACTGTTTCAAGAATGAGTTAATTCATTCCATTTGCTTCCTGTTTTTCTCTCGCTTCCCCCTTTGTGGTCTGATATTATTTTTTGCACTGTTAAACTACGTGACGCAAAGTACCCCGGCTACCCCCTCAAGGGTTAATGTGAATGGTTACGAGCCTGTTCTATTCTGCCGGTGTTACTAATTGGTCTCTCGGCCTACGTGGCCCTTATCATCTTCAAGGCCAGAGCCGGAAATGTGGTAATCAACTTCTCATGAGGTGGGAGGGGGAGAATCAGAGAATCATAGAGTTGGAAGGACCTCCAGGGTCATCTAGTCCAACCCCCCTGCATAATGCAGGAAATTCACAAATACCTCCCCCCCCATCCCTAGTGACCCCTGTTCCATGCCTACAAGATGAGAAAAAACCCTCCAGGATCCCTGGCCAAACTGGCCTGGAGAACAATCGTTTCTGGACCCCAAAGTGGTGATCAGCATTTCCCTGGGTGTGTAAGAAAGGGTCACGGGAACTAAGCACTGATGCAACCCTCCCTGCTATGAAAGACCTCTGCCTGAGTCCATGGAGAGGGGCCGTGGCTCCATGGTAGAGCATCTGCTTCACATCCAGAAGATCCCATGTTCAAGCCCCAGCATCTCCAGTAAGGGCCAGGTTGCAAGGGATGTGAAAGACCTCCATCTGAGACCCTGGAGATTCTTTTGTACTCTCTGTGTCAAGGTGAGACGAGAGGTAGGCAGGTAATTTATATCTACTCAGGAAGGTGGGGTAGGGCTGAGTCACTAGCTTGTAGGAGTTCCCCAGGCTGTGAACATGCTAATGGAGGAGCCTCTCTGAGGAGGTTCTTTTGCATATGGATTGTTTCCTGAGTCCTCCATTTTTTTGTGTTATACCGCTGAGGATGCCAGTCACAGCTGCTGGTGTGACGTCAGGTCCTACAATGCCGAGACCATGGCCATACAGCCCTGAAAATCTACAACAACTAAAGAGAGAAGTATTTCTCTTCTAAACTTGCAATGTGGCTCTGTGTAACTTGGTAAACTGAGTACCCTGGTAAAGCCAGCTTGGTGTAGTGGTTAAGTGCGCGGACTCTAATCTGGGAGAACCGGGTTTGATTCCCCACTCCTCCACTTGCACCTGGCTGGATGACCTAGGGCAAGCCATAGTTCTGGCACAGCTGCTCTTGGAAAAGAGCCATTTCTCTCAGAGCTCTCTCAGTCCCACCTACCTCACAGGGTGTCTGTTGTGGGGAGGGGAAGGGAAAGGAGTTTGTAAGCCGCTCTGAGACTCTCTTGGGTAGTGAAGGGCGGGGTATAAATCCAATCTCTTCTTCTTCTTACGGTGATACCATAGGGCTTTCAAGGCGGGAGATGTTCAGAGGTGGCTTTCCATTGCCTGCCTCCCTGACATGATGCCTGCATTTCTTGGTGCTCTCCCATCCATATACCAACCAAGGTAAACCCTGCTTAGCTTTTGAGAGTTGACGAGATCAAGCTAGCCTGGGCCAATCATCTCGCGGTGGTGAAAAGTGCGGACAAGTCGCAGCTGACTTATGGCGACCCCTGGTGGGGTTTTCAAGGCAAGAGATGTTCAGAGGTGGTTTGCCATTGCCTGCCTCTGAGCCATGACCCTGGTCTTCCTTGGCGGGCTCTGCTTAGCTTCCAAGATCTGATGAGATCAGGTTAGCCTGGGCCAGATGACCCTTCTTTAAACCCAAGGAAGTTTCCTTGAACCACGAGGAAAGGTGGTAAATAAATTTGAGAAGGAAGGAAGGAAGGAAGGAAGGAACGAAGGAAGGAAGGAAGGAATTACCACCACCACCTTTTGTGGCAGTAGCTTCCATTTTAAAAGTATCCTCATTGTATGGAGAGAAATGCCATTCCAAGAAGCTGACAGACTGGAAGGGTCATTCTAGCCAGTTTGGTGTAGTGGTTAGGAGCAGCAGACTCTAATCTGGGAGAACCGGGTTTGATTCCCCACGCCTCCACATGCAGCCGGCTGGGTGACCTTGGGTCAGTCACAAGTTCTCTCAGAGCTGTCTCTCAAGAGCAATTCTCTCAGAGCTCTCTCAGTCCCGCCTACCTCACAGGGTGTCTGTCGTGGGGACCGGGGAGAGGAAGGGAAGGAGATTGTAAGCCAGTTTGAGATTGAGTGAAAGGCGGTGTACCAATCCAACCTCTTCTCTTCTCTCTTCTTCTTCTAATATAAGAACAAAAATGTTATAGAGATAGGACAGCAGGAAAGAGAAAGCAGTGACAGAGGCTTGGTAAAAGGTAAAGGTAAAGGTTCCCTTGCTCGAAAGCCAGTCGAATCCGACTCTAGGGTTGCGGTGCTCATCTCTGTTTCAAAGCCGAAAAGCCAGCACTGTCTGAAGACGTTTCCGTGGTCATGTGGCCGGCATGACTAAACACCAAGGCGCACGGAACGCTGTTCCCTTCTCACCGAAGTGGTCCCTATTTATCTACTTGCAATTTCTTGCTTTCGAACTGCTAGGTTGGCAGGAGCTGGAACTAGAGACGGGAGCTCACTCCGTCATGTGGCAACCCGGGTCTCGAGGTGCTGAACTACTGACCTTCCACAGCTTGCAGTTCAGCGTCTTAACCACTTGAGCCACCGCAGCTTGGGTTTAGCTGCAATTCCCAGAATAGAGTCTGTATCCAAGGCTACTAACGTCACACTCTTGGTTGTGTATTTCTTGAGTAGTATATAAGTTCTCCTGGGTTCTTTAAATCACTTTAAAAAAAAGTGAAATAAACCCCAGCCTCAGTGAAACCCCACCAGGTGGGCCGCTGAACTATCACGGTTGGCCAATGGGGGGCCAACGAGTTTTAAAATGTATGCGGCTTTTCTAGCAAAGAAAAAAAATTCATTGTGAACGGCGAGGGGTCTGCGGAACGTGGTATGCTGTACAGGATTCCTATTACAGCCTAACAATTTTTTGAAACGTAAAGGAAGCTTGCTAAATGTCCTGAAAGAGGGTGGATTTTAAATAGGCATTGATCCAGGATGAAAAAGGGAGGAAAACGGTACTTGACACGGAGGTTGTTTGGGCACAGAATTCGCAGGAACGTGACTTTACTGCCCAACGTTATGATGGACGTCTTCTGGCTGGAGATCTTTACAACTTCCAGTGCAATGAACGAGCAGGCCACCGTAGCTCGTCCTGTCCCCTTGCCCCTCAAGTCCCGTCATCCGGCCTTTTCAGTACTTGCTGTGCCGCTCACCAGGAGACCTGCTTTCTACAGCAGGGGATGGAAAGCTTGTGTGATAGGATATGGGAATGGAAGGCCGATTTCCTTCTCCTGAGCTCCTTCCCAAGAGCTTCAAGAATCCAGGACTTCTTTGCCTCTTCCTCACCTCAAGAGATTCAAAGGTCATCATCATCCAGTGGCTGGAGAGAGACAGATCAACCTCACCTTGTCCACAGATGACATCCCTGCTTCCTACTCAGGGGTCATTTCCTGCAGGAGTGCAGAGGAGCGGAGCTCCGGCAGTAGAGAGTCCTTGGGGCGGGCACAGGCAACAAACCCCACCCCCTGCTCCCCGCAGCCCTCAATCAGAGCAAGAAGCAACCAGATAAGCTGCAGAGCCCCCACCCCCCCGGTCCAAAACAGCCCAGTGGCACCTTTAAAACCAAGTTTTATTCAGGTACAAGCTCTCCCTCCTCTGTGAGGACAGATCTGCACGTCCCCCCCCCCAGCAATCCAAAACAGTCCAGTGGCGCCTGAGCGGTGCCTTCTGACACACTTCCGGTGATGTCAGGGGGCGTGGCATATGCAAATAAGTTATGCTAATGACTTATGCTAATGAGCTCCTGCACCTCTTTTTCTATGAAATGACCCCTGTCCTAAATAATGACGTCTTGAGGGCCTATAGTGGGGTCTGCTAGTTCGTTGTGACAGATGTCTCAGCCAGATCGCCCTCACACGAGGGCTCATGCTCATCTAGCGGTATTAAAATCATGGAAGAAATACCAATTGATGCAAACTGAATCTCTTTGTAAACTGAGCTATTGTTTGTCATTAGGCAAATATAAAGTCCACTCTGATTTTGTTCATAACATTATTTCCCGTTATACAATTCCAGATGAATTACTGTGATCTTTGGGGAACAACCACGTATCAAGGCAAGGGGTGTTTAATGGAGATGCCACAATAGATTATTCTTTAATCATTCCGTCAAAATTTGCTCCCTGCCAACCTAGCAGTTCGAAAGCAAGAAATTGCAAGTAGATAAATAGGTACCACTTCAGTGGGAAGGTGACAGCGTTCCGTGCGCCTTGGTGTTTAGTCATGCCGGCCACACGACCACGGAAATGTCTTCGGACAGTGCTGGCTCTTTGGCTTTGAAACGGAGATGAGCACCGCAACCCTAGAGTCGGATTCGACTGGCTTTCGAGCAAGGAAACCTTTACCTTTACTTTACAAAGACATAAAGAAATATCATTTAAGAGCTGGATACCTGGTAAATATTACCGCATACAAACTTAGATCAGCATTTACAGCATTGTGTTTCCAGACGATGCTAACAGAATCACTCCTGGGACGATACTTAAAAATACCCCAGGAACAGCGTATTTGTATCTGCAAAACTTCCGTGGGGGATCCTTTTCATTGTCATGGTCTGCCCGTTGTACTGGGAAACTAAGATGTAAATTCTTGATTGCAATAGTGGTTCTTTGTGAGCAGTCCAGTGTTCCCTCTAAGATGAGTTAGTGTGAGCTAACTCACAGTTTTTTAGCTTCTGACTCACACATGTTTGCCTTCGCTCAGGTAGGATGGCCCCAGAGCAAACTTATGTATGCAGCAGCCAAATCGCTCGCTCACAACTTTAATGCCCGTAGCTCACAAAAAAAAGATTTTTTGCTCACAAGACTTCACAGCTTAGAGGGAGCATTGGCGGGCACACATTTTCTTACCTGTGACCCTTCACAGATTCAGACACCTGAAAGTTTTCTTGGTGTCTCTGGAACTTCTGGAACCTTTCACCGGCGGGGAACGGGCCTCTTGGGCGGGGGTTTTCCCACCCCTGGGGGGACCTGGCGACCCTAATCATTGACCTAGAGGCCAGCTAGAAGCCATGCATGCTAACTTCATGTTTCTTCTGAACTGAGGCCTGCACTGTGCTAAACTTGCATTGCAACGAACGGCAGAAGACGCTTAAGCCTCCGTCTTGGACTCTGAGGCGTAAAGATTGTGCCATCTAATACCAGCTATCAGTGTATCAGATAGAATAGTTAGCTTCCCTGTTTCGTGCTGCAAGGCTTTAGAGACTGTGTTGCCTAGTACTGAGTTTGTTCTTTAAATATTTAAGAAACCTTATCTATTTTACTAAAGTCTGATTTGTTCACTGCCACAGGAAGTGGTGGCGGCTACAAGCATGGACGGCTTCAAAAGGGAATTAGATAAGCATATGGAGCAGAGGTCCATCAGTGGCTATTAGCCACAAGGTATAGATAGGGGCTCTGGGGCAAGTGATGCTCTGTATTCCTGGTGCTTGGGGGGGCAACAGTGGGAGGGCTTCTAATGTCCTGGCCCCACTGGTGGACCTCCTGGTGGCACCTGGTATTTTTGGCCACTGTGTGATACAGAGTGTTGGACTGGATGGGCCTTTGGCCTGATCCAACATCTTATGTTCTTATGTTGTGTACATTTAGCCCCGGGAACCCACAGGGCCCAGGCTTGGGCTCCTTGAGAGGGACACATCAGAAGGCTCCACGCAGATTTAGATCCCATTTCTGTGGATCCTTTCCCTTTTTTGTGTGTGGGGGTGTGTGTCACCACTGGGTCACATGAGCATGCATCGTTTCTCAGCTGGGGGAGGACTTCAGGGACCACTCTTTGGGGCTTCTGGCAGGGGACGTGGCCCTTCTTCTTGCACCGCCATTTGGGTATGGAGATGTTCCCTCCTCCATTCCCTCCTGCCTTTCCTTCTAGCCGTTATCGTACACCTTTCTTTGAGAAGATATTCCGATCCCTGTACTTTGATTTTCACCGGCACCCCTCCTCTCATCTTCCGATGCCAGCCAGGGATGCTGTCTCCCGCAATTTAAGGTGAACGCTGATAACATCTGGCTTTCGTTATTTCCCCCTCCCGGCTTTGATCCTTTGCTCTGAAAAGTCAATCTTTTCATAAGGTTGATGAATAGGATATTTCTCATCCATGGACATCAAAGGGTTTTATTAGCCTGTATTGATTTAAGCCCCACAACTCCGCTTTGAAGGAAGTAGATTTTGTTACACCTGGGTTTTTTGTAAGATGAAAAACCCGAAAGCCAATGATTTTAGAGAGACATGCCCCGTGCTTTGAATTTCAAACACTTGTGGCTTACATGCTCGTAGCCCCCCCCCCCATTTGAAACAAACCAGATGCATCTGAACATCTGGAAGAAGAGGGCAAACTTTAATATTTTTGTCATATCATTACTTCACCCAAAATTTCACTTTTATTTTATCCACCGCAGATATTGCACTGTCCAAGGCAGGGGTCCTCAACGTGGTGCCCATGGGCATTATGAGGCACACCGACACCTTTTCTGGTGCTCACCAAGTGTTTTTAGACAGTAGGTGGGCCTTTTTCCCAGCTAGGCTTCTGATTGGCCATTGGAGATCTGATGGGCAGATTTTTTAAAAAGTTGCTTGGCAGCAGCTGTCATCACAGCATGAGGACTAATGGTAAGCTGTGTGTATGCAAGAAAATGGTTTTTTAAAAAAAGAATATGGTCGTTTAAAAAGGTATCCTGTTAAACAGAACTTCTGCCTGAAATGTCGCAGGTATTAAGAAAGTTATGCATGAACTCACTCCCTGAAAATTTGTGGTTGGGTGCCTTTTGTGGCAGCCATTTTGTGCTTGGCTTCACTTCCTGTGACAGTAGTGTTGACAGCTCTGGGTTAGGAATCACATGGAGATTTTGGGGGTGGAGCCTGAGGAGAGCGGGTATGATGGACTCCTGACTCTCCCCCACTCCTAGGCAGATTTTCCCGCCAATTTTTTTTTTTAGTTCCCCTCTGTGACTGAGCCACCTTTCAGTAGCATGTGTTTATTCTTTATTTTATAAGTTTTAACAGTCCCACCCTGTTACAGGTGAGGGCTGGAGATCACTCAGAATTACAACTGCTTTCCATATGGCAGAGATCAGTTCCCCTGGAGAAAATGGTGGGATCTGTATCCTTATATGCTGTTGAGGTGGCCCCCGTATGACAGCCAATGTGACGTAGCAGTCAGGGCTTCAGAGCACGGGAGAGGCTACAGTTGTGTGGGAGGTGGAAAGCTGAAGAGTGAGGGGGAAATAAAGGTAGGTTGATGATTGACTGGGCAGGAGATAGGGTTGCCAACTCCAGGTGGAAAATTCCTGGAGATGTGAGGGATGGAGCCTGGAGAGGGTGAGGTTTCAGGAGGCGTGGGACCTCGGACAGGTACAAAGCCATAGACTCCACCCTCCAAACCAACTATTCCCTTCTGGGGAACCATCGTTGCCAATCTCCAGGTGAGGACTGGCGATCACTTAAAATGACAACTGTTCTTCAGGTAGCAGAGATCAGTTCCTCTGGAGAAAATCGTGGACTCAGTGGACCCTGCTGAGGTGGACTCAGTGGACCCTGCTGAGGTCGCCACAGCAAATTGACACTGAGTGTCCAATGCCGGGGCACCCGCCCAGAGCCTCTTTCTAGAGTTTGTTGTATTTATTTCCACGACGGGCCTTTTCCCTAGTATATATATATTGTTGATGTTTAGAAAGAGTGAGGAAAAACTTCGTACTATATACAGATTTGAATTCTTAGATCGTACAAGAGAATGTATTTGTAGTTTGGTTTCAAGGTTTTCTAGTTCTTCTTTGAGAGGTACTTTGGCCCCAGTCACACGATCCAGATGATCCGCCGCTGAAGGGAGGCAAATCAGAGCAGGAGCAACTGATTGGCAACTGGCATTCTTCCACTGACTATAACACTTGAGGGAAAAGGGTGGCCATATTGTCTTGAGAACATTCCCTTTCCTTGTCCTCCTCCCTCATTTAATTCTTTTCTCCTTTGCAAGAATTATTTACCACAAACACCCAACATTACATTGATAGCCCAATCTGCTGTTTCGGCGAATCAAAGGGTTGTTGTTTTTTTTGCTCACTTTGTAAATTCTGTCTTCTCGGCCTTCGTTAGCTTGAAGCTGATTTGTGGAGGGGGAGTACTTGACATGGTTGAGATAGATCTGAGTAAATTGCAGGGTTTCAACTCTGGCAAAGGCTGTGCTTTAATTTACTGGAGTCCTCCAGTAGATTTGGCAAAGGAAGGAAAGCAGCGAGAGGAAATCCGTCAGAAGTAGACACACAATGGAATCAGAAATACGTCCCATGATGTACTAAACAGTCGGCACTGAAAAGAACCACACAGAACATTAAAGACTGCTATTTTTTTTTCAAGAGGGGTATCCGCTCCTAAAGCGCTGACTTTAAACATTCAGTGCTGACTAGCAGTAGAAAACAGCAAGAGTCCCGGAGCACCTTAAAGATTAACAAAACTCGTGGCAGGGGATGAGCTTCCGTCTGTCACTGCTCACTTCTTCGGATACAGCTAGAATGGGAGTCCATCTGTCTACAGAGGGGAGGGACTTCAATAGGGTATAACAGACTCATCCCCTGCCACAGATTTTGTTAGTCTTTAAGGTGCTACTTGGGACTGCAGTGGCTCAGAGGTTAACATGCAGCGCTGCAGACCAGAAGGTCTGTAGTTTGGCTAGGGCTGCCCGGTCCCCCGGGAGGGCAGAGGTTCCCCCGCTCAAAGGGTCCCCAATCTGCTGGTCCAGAAAAGGCTGGCGGGGGGAACCTGGAGATGACGTCATCACGTTGGGCACATCGCTGGCTGACACTCTAGCAATCAGCCTGAAAACTCTATGGTACCATAGAGTTTCCAGGCTGATTGCTAGCGCGTCAGCCGGTGACATGACCAACGTGATGACATCACTTCCGGGAGGCATCATCGCAGCGCGCGCAAAGTGCGTGCGTGAATGTCCCGGCCAGGGACCAACTCTACCCCGCTTTTAGCAGTAAGTCACTTGGCAACCCTAAGTTTGGCAGTTCGAGACCCTAGTGCCGTGGGACGGAGTGAGCTCTCGTGTCTGGCCCCAGCTCTTGCCAACCTAGCAGTTCGAAAGCAAGAAATTGCAGGTAGATAAATAGGTACCGCTTCGGTGGGAAGGTAACAGCGTTCCGTGCGCCTTGGTGTTTAGTCATGCCGGCCACATGACCACGGAAACGTCTTCGGACAGGGCTGGCTCTTCGGCTTTGAAACGGAGATGAGCACCGCAACCCTAGAGTCGGATTCGACTGGCTTTCGAGCAAGGGAACCTTTACCTTTTAAGGTGCTACTGGACTCTTTTCAACTGCTACAGACAGACTAACTCGGCTCCCCATCTTGATCTAAGTGTTGACTAGAGTTGCCAACCTCCAGGTGGGTTCTGGATATCTCCTGGAATGAAAACAGATCTCCCAATTACAGAGATGAGTTCCCCCTTAGGGTTGCCAGATCCAGGTTGGGAAATACTTGGAAATTTGGGGGTGGAGCCTGGAGGGGTGACCTCAGCAGGATGCAATGCTATTCAGTCCACCCTCCAAAGTGGTCATTTCCTCCAGGGCAACTGACCTCTATTGCCTGGAGATCAGTGGTAATAGAGGGAGATCCCCAGGAGCCACCTGGAGACTGGCAACCCGAGGCAGCACTGATTTTTTTAAAGTCAGTGCCTTAGGTGCCGATACATCTTTTGTTAAAATAATAATATTTAACATTTCAGATGCTCAAAACTCATAATGTTCAGTATTTTTGAGAACAGCTCTGCAAGGTAGGCTAGTGCCTGTTCATGTTGTGTAACCGACAAACAAACGTGAGAGTTCTATAGGTGGATCTCCATGCCTGGTATAATTTTGGGCCCTCAGTTATAAAAGGGAAAAAGAAAAGATGGGACAGATACTAAAAATGAGACCACCCGTGCCATGATCGAGCCTTGTTCTGTAATAAAGGTAAACGGTAAAGGTTGCCCTTGCTCGAAAGCCAGTCGAATCCGACTCTAGGAGGTGGTGCTCAGGGGTCGTTTCCTGCAGGAGCACACAGGAGCGGAGCTCCGGCAGTAAAGAGCCCAGAGCCCCACCCCCTGCTCCCAGCAGCCCTCAGTCAGATCAAGAAGCAGCCAGGTAAGTTGCAGACCCCCCCCCCCGGCCCCCTGGTCCAAAACAGTCCAGTACCACCTTTAAGACCGAGTTTTATTCAGGTACAAGCTCAAAGCAAGAGACAGCCAGGTAAGTTGCAGAGCCCCCCCCCCGGCCCCCTGGTCCAAAACAGTCCAGTACCACCTTTAAGACCGAGTTTTATTCAGGTTCCCCCCCCCCCCCCCCCAATAGCTAGCAATCCAAAACAGTCCAGTGGAGCCTGAGCGGTGGGTGTTGCCTTCTGACACACTTCCAGTGATGTCAGGGGGTGTGGCATATG